>NC_053169.1:5194000-5486700 GCF_016835505.1 Polypterus senegalus
ATACTTTAACACAGAGAAGCAGCTCCATCTTGCAGTGCAACCCCCATGATTCTTTATTATAAATGTGCTGTTTACAGACACATCTGCAGTATTCCATTTTGCACTAAAAGTACTTAGCACTGTCTTCTGTCTGATTAACATTATACGAGGTCTCAGTCTATCATAGATAATGACTATTATCCAGGCAGTAAGTGACACTTTTTCTCACCCGTGGCTTTTGTTTTAGCAACAGTCACAAGAAGCCCCTATTGTGAATCATATGGAAAATATTGTTTTACGCAGATTAGGAGCTATGGCACATTTTATTAAGTTCTTTATAACTGACCATCATGAAAATATCTTCAATGGATTGGTGAATTCCATTAAACTAATTATACTGCATCCAAAAATAGCTGGCAACACCAGAGCCTATTTACATGAGTCACAGGTAAGAGGTTAAACACTTAAAAATATCAGTTACTTCGTGCTTGATGCATTATTTGAAATGATTTTTATATGTCGTATCTAGTTTAATACTACACATTAAAATTTATGAGTTAAGAAATATTCCTAGGTAAAAAAAATTCCATTTGCATATTGTAAAACAATAAAATGTGAAAATGGTCAAGCAAGTTGATTTTTATTGATAGCCACTTTTAATAAAAGAACATGATGCAAAAACCAGAAAGAATATTTTTAAATATAAAAATGAATTATGAGTGTTGCATATTAATTTCTAAACAGCATTTTTACAATCCTCCAACACCCAGAATTCAGAAGATCAGAAGGTATAAATTAAGTAATTACTTTTTGAGAAAATCTCCTGCCACCACCAACAGTAAAACTGTCATTGAGCACATCACAGAAAACTAAGCCAAAGGGAACAACAGAACAGTTTTTTTCAAGTTAAAACCAATTACTGTATATAAACATTTTTAGAAAAGCCACACAGTTAATGAACATCCAAATTTAAGGCAAATAACACTTAAGCTTAGATGAAGAGCAAGTAGACATTTAGCTGTTTGCCTTTTATACTGAAATTTTGTAATCCAGCGCTCCTCCACCAGCAGTGTTAATATTATAATTTTTATTAAGTACTTTATTAGCTTACCAGGATAAGGTTTGAAATATGCATCAACAAATCTTTCATGGTCCCCATATATAGTTCTTGCCATACCCGGCCATGGCTGGCTAATGCACAATGCACCTGATACATCATTTCCCATTACTAGATTTCCCTGAATGAAAGTAAACAACAACAGCAGAAATATCAGTATGTCCTGTTCACATTGGTGAGGTCTTTTCTAAGCAAACACCTTTGCTCTATTAATTTTACCATAAAAACAGAGATGAGATAAACAAATGTATTTATTTAAAAAAAAGGTACCTGAACCTCAGATAATGGAACTTTTGTCCCCGTTATCTTAAATTTAATATGTATACAGATATATGTTATCCAATTAAATGACAGTAGTCAATGTTCCCAAGACTTTGCCAGTTAGACAAACATACTAAACAAATGTAGTTACCCTGTCATCCATTAACACGGGATCAATCCCAAAAAATGGTCTCATTGCCATGCAAGGGATAATTTCTGCTTCTTCTTCTGAAGGTCTGGGAGAAATGCAGATTCCACCTGTCTCTGCCAAGGAACCGAACAAGTGATAGATTATTTATTATTACATGGTTAATTTACGAATAATAGATTGGATTTACACAAATATGTTTTTTTTATAAGGAACCAAGAAACGTTTTAAAAGAAGAAAAACTTGCACTAACCAAAAAATAGGCCTTCTGTTTTCCTTGTTATCTTGAAAAGATTACTTTTGCATTTTTTACTTTGCTTTAATTCTCTTTTTTATTTACTAATGAAAACTCTGCAAATAAACACTGACACATTACATTGCGACAATTATGTGAAGACCCATCCAAATTACTGAATTCAGGTGTTTCAGTTGCAAGCTGGGCAAAATCAAGCATATAATCTCCATTGACAAACATCAGCAATAGACTGAGTCATACTGAAGAGCTCAGTGACAGGACACTGTCATAGGATGCCACCTTTGCCACAAGCTATCATTGTGTAGTGGAGCTGTCTAGGAACAACAGTTTAGCCATGTGTTTGAGTGCCAAGTGCTGAAACATATAGAGTGTAAAAATTGTTTATCCTCTGTTGCATCACTCACAGCAGAGTTCCAAACTGCCTCTGGAAGCATTATCAGGACAAGTAATGTGCATTGGGAACTTCCTGAAGAGGGTATCCATGGCTGAGCAGCTGCACACAAGCCTAAAATCACTGGGTGCAAGTATCAGCTGGAGTAGTTTAAAGCGCACTTTGAACTCATGAGCAGTGGAAATGTGTTCTCTGGAGTGATGAATCATCCTTCATCCTAGTTGTCAGGAATATGAATTTGGTAAATGCCAGGAGAATGCTACCTTCCAGAGTGCATGGTGCCTACAGTAAATTTTGGCGTGAAAAGGGATAATGGCCTGTTGCTGTTATTCAAGGTTGGTCCAGGTCCTTCAGTTCCATTGAAAGGTACTGTTGATGATACAGCATACAAAGACATTTTACACAGATGCACGCCTCCAACTTTTGGCAACAATGTTGAGGAAGTCCTTTTCTTTTACTCACAAATGCTCTTTTGGCCGAATAGGCACAAATTACGAACACGAACACACTCACAATTTTGTGGAAATTCTTCCCAGGGAGTGTAGGTTTTTATAACCAGAAACTGTGTGTGTTTGGTGGGGGGTGAATTCCATATTAATACCCACGGTTTTGAAATGGGATGTCCAACAAGCTTATATCAGTGTGATAATTAGGTGTCCACAATTTTTTCCAATACAGTGTATGTCATACCTTTTGGCACTTACTCATGATATGATGAAATTTGGAGTCTTTTAAATTTTTGCCTTTCATGGTTAGCTTTGACCTTCCAGTGGAATCCTATTAAAATAAGTTTGTTATGTTGCTATATAAGTAAATGTCTTTAAAGAAATACTCTGCTCAAAAATAAAACTTTTAGTAAGCTGTCCCAATATCCCATACATATGGCTTTTGATCATTTTTTTAAAACAGCCCAAACACATTTGTTTTGGTTAGGATTTTCCATTTCCACAAAATACACTCTAACACGAAAAGAAAGGAAGCTCAGATGAGACCAAGCTGTTGAATGAAAGACCCACAGCTCTCTTCATTCGCTGAGCATATCACTGGATATCTCACATTTGCATTATGTGACAAGAATAAATTAACACTTTACAATTTTTATAATGGAGAGCTAAAATTGTAAGGTTAGGAGCAATAGTGGAAATATACTAGTCCTCAACATTAAAGTTAGTCACTTTCTGTTCATAGAACATAATACAAAAGAGTAGGCCTAACTATCTGCATCTAGTACTTACAGATTTAACAGATTAAAACTATACAGTATATATAACTCCTAGATTTTAATTCAGTCTACACCAGAGCACCTACATACCCCAATTAATATATACCAGGTTAATTTAGAGTCACCAATGTTTGACCAGGCTGCTAATCAAACGTTTTGTAGCTGTGAGGGTGAGGCACTAAACACTGTACTACCATAAAGTCCACAAATGCAGTACAGTACGTGCTTTTAAGTCCTTGCTATTATAAAATTGAGGCGTATTATTTGGCTAAAAAAAACTCTGCTATGTCTCCTTTTATTGATCCTTTTTACTCTAAAAATATTGTTCTTTGAACAAAAATATTGATGTATTACCTGTCTGCCACCAGGTATCCACAAGTTTACATCTCCCTTCTCCAACGACATTGTAGTACCATTCCCAAGCTTCATTATTGATAGGTTCACCAACTGTAACACAAAATAAATTTACTACATACATTCACCAGCAGAGAAAGAATAAAACACATTTATATTTTGAAGCTTATTTTTTTTAACAGCTTACTCACAGAAACTCACAGAAAACAGAAAGATAATCTGATTACTGCATGACAGGAAGTGTGTACTAGTAACATCCTAGAGATAAGAAAGGAATTTATATTCAAATTTTACTAGTCCTTACTATAATGCAATAATCATGTTTAGCTATTAATAACAGGCTTTTGATATTGACTCTGATGATAACAATTCTGTAATCAAACACACATGCAGTGTACTTTGTTTGTAGCCTTACTACCATTATTGATTATTGTATCTTATACTGAACATGCAGGTAAAAGGAGCTAATTATTTTTCCGAAGCCACTATAATATTCAAATATAACAGAATGATCCTATTTTAATGCTCATTTTGCCAGCTCCACTCTTCATTGTGAATGTAACTAATTCCACTAAAACAACAGTCTCTGTCATATCGTTTCATTGTAGTTATGTATTGTTCTAACAGGTTCAGCCTCAGAATAAGCTAGGATAAAATATTTTGAATCACTGAGCTTTTTCACTAAAGAAAAAATCTTTTCTATATGAACTACAATACAATGTATACCAATAGCAACAGCAAGGACAGGATTTAAATAAATTGAGTGGCTGTATAAATATATAAGAAACCCAAACAGAATTTTTGGAATTTGACCTGTTTTATTGCTCAGATATAACTAAATGTTTTAAGCTTTTTTTCAGGTAAGCATTACATATAAGCAACTTTAAGAGGCAATAATTCTTTCCTTGTTATCTTTTACGATAATGAGTTACAGGATACACTGGAATCAAATTATCAAGAATTTACAGTGGAATCTATCAAGATGTACAGTGCCAAGGGCGTCATCGTTCTTAATTTATTTATTACCACTGAATCATACTGCACAAAAAAGGAAGAATTAGAAACAAATGACAAACATGCATTACTGTATATTTTGATAATCTGATGTTCTTAGGTATTTTATTTTAACTCTGAAAAAATGTTTCAGTTTGTTACTACATTTTAATGCTATGTTTGGAATTCAGTATAAATGAATTCCAAACATAGTTACATTTCTAAATTGTTACAACCAATAATGTCATTCTAGAAAACAGCATACGACTATTGGTATTATTTTTTTCTCAAGTAGAAGAGGATTAAGCAGAACTCTTTCTCATTGCAGCCAAAAGGTAAGTAGGGATCGATTGATCAGAGTTTTTATAATGGACGAGGCCAAAAATCATAGTCAAGAGAGACAGATCATAATATTTACAGAAGTTAAAGCAAGGAAAAGGGGGGATTATTATAAAAATTACAATAACCATACCAATAAGAAAACATTAATACTAGTTAAGGTATTATTAACTAAAGTAAGTGCACAGTTTGGTAAAAGCAGCAAGGAAAAAAATCTATTTATCCACTTAGCTGTTTAAGCAAACTGTAAATAGGAACACCTACTAAACATAACGTATCAGATGAAATGCAGAAGCAACCCTGGACAGAATTATGCATCACACTGCGCAAAGACGGTGACTTGACCAGTAACTGAAACCAGGTTGCTGGAATCATGACAGAGGAGTCTCAATTACTGCTTGCTTTAATGCTAGGAGTATCAAGTGAGTTGAAAATATACAGTATGTAGCTGAACATATTCATGATATTACAGCAATAACAAAAACCTAGCTAAACAATAGAAATGGGGTTGAGAACAACATATGACTTCACATTTCCTACGAAACATAAGCAGAATCAATAAAAGTGTGGGAGGTTTGCCATTTCTGTAAAACAGAATTTGAATGCCCAGAGGGGACTGGTCAGGCGGTCTCTTGGTCTGGAACCCCTACAGATTTTATTTTTTTCTCCAGCCTTTGGAGTTTTTTTGTTTTTTCTGTCCACCCTGGCCATCGGACCTTACTCTTATTCTATGTTAATTAATGTTGACTTATGTTTATCTTTTATTGTGTCTTCTATTTTTCTATTCATTTTGTAAAGCACTTTGAGCTACATTTTTTTGTATGAATATGTGCTATATAAATAAATGTTGATTGATTGATTGAATGCATGTCTTCTTCATTTGAATGATCAACCTTATCTTAGTAAGGATGTCGTAATTCAACAAGAAGACATTCAGGATAAAGCACGGATATTGAGATTACGTTATAAACCCACTAATGCGGATAATAGTTTCAATGTTCAGCTGATCTCATTTCATCTCATCTTCTAGTCCACTTTTCCTGATGAGGGTCATGTGCACCTTTTTAATAATAATAAAAAAGCAAATTTAAATCTATGCAAAACAACAAAGTATCTTCATAATATTCTTATTATGGTGTACTAACGTACCCCTTAAAACAAAACACTGCAAGTTTTTTTTGTAAGCGTACAAAGGCTGGAGTACTAATCGGTAGTGACATTGTGCACGTGTGTATACGGCATAAATTATTAAAGCAGCTTGGACAGTAACATAAAGTATGGATGGGGAGTGTGCTTAGAGTAAGCATGTGTGAAAGTTGTGAGCATTTACACCACATATCAGCCAGATAGCACAGATCAGGTAGTGACATCCCCAGCCAATATTGCTACTATAGCTCTGTGATGTCATGCTGCTCTTGCAAAGCATCACTGGGCGTTGATCATAATTAATCTAAGTTGGCTGCCCTGCAGATATTCAGGAAAAATTAAGTGAACATGGCAAATGACAAACCCAGCAAATTTGATGCAAAAAACACTTTAGCTAATATCTCTCATCAACACCAGTAAACAACCATAACCAATCTTGTTATTGCTACCCAACGTTTACTTTTCAAAGAAGGTATCATCTTCTGGAATCATATAATATATTTTCTAAACATCCAAAGAGATTGCCTTCCAAGCCTATTGTCTACCTCAAGCGTGTGGTACCCGGAGGAGCAGCTATTACATTTTTAAATATTTTTAACAAGATACCATAAAGCTCAAGCAAGAAATAAGTTTTGTAACACTAGCGTCCTAGCAGGAAGCTAATGAATCGCAGTGCCCCATACCAAACACCAACTATGACATGGGCCAATTTGGTATGTCCACTTACACTTTTTGATTTTATGTCAATCAAAACACATTATACTTGTACCCAAACATCTAAAACATCCTAAGATATGAGAAATGTTTTATAATTTCATTGGGGCTTTCAGTTCCTCCTTTTAAAACAAATGATTTCTCTTTACCACTTCCAAGTGTTCTCAAAGATGATCTGTCATACTTCTTTACCCAGCTGTCTCCATACTTCAACAACAGTCGGATAGCTGTTGGGGCTCCATAAAACTGGTTAATCTGCAACCTCTGCACCATCTCCCAGTATCGCCCTGGAATTTTCATGAAAAACAGTCGGAATCACAATAGATTTTTTTAATTCAAGATTTCACAACATTCTTGATCAAGACTATTTTTATGTCTAAAAATTATTAATCTTTCTTTACATTTTCTTAAATCATTTTTACATTGCAGGGGCAATTTGGAATCAACCAGTTGGTTTTAACTTGCACATTTTTGAGATAAGAGACACATCCAAGACTTCCCAGAGGATAATCAAATGGCCGCAGGGAGAAATTGCAGACTGAAAAATGAGAGAGACCAAGCCCTAAATCAAACACTGGTCTCTGGAGCTCTAAAAGCAGTACTGCTATACCACCGGGTCATCTGTCTAAACAAAATCTTTATTATTTAGATTGTTATTTATTTGCACTTTTTGATATTTAATATATCATTTTTTTAATCTCTAAACATACTGAACATATATTTTTTCTCAGGAGAGTAATAAAGAAATGTAGATATGGCTACTGAAAAGGTGCCGCTCTTATACTACTGCATATACTTTTAATTTGTGTCTAAGACTCAAAATGTGCATTTTATTTGCTAATAAGGAAATATTCATTTATAATACACATTTTAGACCCCAATTACATTTTCCTCTTTAACCAGCACTTCTACCATAAGTCAATCCACTTAAGGAAGCAATTGCTCCATCTGATAAAAATAACAGTTACTTTATCTTCAGATGATTACACTTTAATAGCAGGAAGTGAGATAGAGCACGTTCAAAAAAATGTGCAAATCCCCGAAACCTTTAGAAAGAGGTTGATGTATAACCTCAGAAGGCCAAGAAAGAACCAAAAAAAGAAATACATAGCATAGTGGTAGCAAGGTATTTTAAATAGAAGATATTTACTAGCAATAACATGATGAAGGTGTTTAAACTAGATATTATCAGTATTCTGACAAAAGTCATAAATTTGCGTTTTGTTGATATTTCTTTAAACTTTTCAACATGCTAACAGAAGATGTATTACACATCTGTGTCAGGTAACACTCGGAACTTACATTAATACTAAAATGTGACTTTTAAACATTGAAGACAAATATGTAATTGCAAAACTGCAGTGTAAAATTTTGACAAGATTAAAAACTTGTATAGCATGTAAAACTCCCTATCAACCAACACATGTTCAGAATATGAAACCTTTTCCACTTATTTAACAAACTATATTCAATTAAATTTGAAATGAATCATTTTTAATACTGCCTTACCTGGATCAGGATAAACAGGAGTGCTTTCAAACAACACGGTTGTGGCACCATTGCAGAGTGGCCCATAGACAACATAACTGTGTCCAGTAATCCAGCCTATGTCTGCTACACAACCAAATACATCCCCTTGATTGTAGTCAAAGACATGCTACAAAGAGCAAAGTTCAAAAATACTGTAGTACAGAACTGCTGTTTGCTTAAATGAAAAATGACTATAAAAACCACAGATGTATAGCATTTACCTTGCTTTAAGGTTGACGTCTTTTAGTATTGCACTTCTGAGTTTGGCTTGTCTCGAGTGCATTAACATTTAAGGACACATAAACACACAGCCAACACACTGCATTTTAGGAATGTAAACAATGAAGAACAATGCCCAGAGAACACAGCATGGCTGTCTGCACCAAAAATGCACATTTGTCTGCTTTCAGATAAGTAACTCTATTAAAATGGTTGTGTATTAAAAACAATTCAGAATAATCAGCAATAAATGAAGTGTAAACACCAAATAACAAAAACAAGTATCCTCAATATTAAGAGACATTGTCATAAGTTACATAGATAGCAATAGGTGAATTAATGAGAAGAGCTAAAGTAAGTGGCTACAGATGGTGGTTCATACACTCGATTCATATGTCTGATATGCAGTTAACCTTTATAATATGCACTTCCAATTTAAAAAATGGTTTTATTTTTTACATAGTGTATTTTTTTAATCTGGACTTTCTTCTTGTTTTTGCATGCTTTTGGTTTTTGCCCTAATATAACTGAATTAATACTGTACATATATGAACATAAGAAACAAATTTAAGAATCTGAAGTCTGGCCAGCTCTAAAAATCTGACTGCACTATCAGAGTGTGTCACACGGATGACCAACTCAAGCTTATAGCAGCATAACTAATTAAAATGACAATTCAGCTCACTGAGAGTGACTGGAGTATTGAGAAAGTCTTGTTAGCCCTCTCAGCAAGATTTTAAAAAAGAGGAGACGTTTTGTGACAATTACTAACTGATCACACTGCTCTTTGTGTCCAGAAAAGACTATGCCTGGGTATAAGAAGTGGTACTGCAAACTGACAGCAGAGTACATTCTGCCCTAGCAAAACGTGTTATTCAAAATTAAGTCAAGTGTTTTAAATGACTCTGTTCAATTTCTTCTCATGTTTCTGATTTCCATGGGACCAGGTAGGAAGACGCAGCTGAGGTCTAGAGTTTCCAACTATGAAAGGTGAGGGTTAAATTTGCAGATGATTCTACCCTCCTTGCCTTTACTACACACTGGAGTTCTCTTTGGTCAAGTGCAACTGGTATGCTTGCTGAATACAGTGGAGAGCAGCATCTCCAAGCAGTGAATTAAAGCTACCTTGGAGTATATGGGTCATGTGGAAGAGCAGACATCATGTGATTAATCAAAATATCAAAACAGCAATTGCACTTTACCCCATATTGGTAGTGATGTACGCTTTGGGTAGTGATGGTAAAAATAAGATTACAAGTACAAATAGATGTACTAAAACTGAGGGATTTCACACTCAAGAAAGACATGAGAGTAGGAACATTGAAGGAGATGGCTGGCCGCTGAGGTGACTTGGAAGTCTAGTGATAATGGGAACTATACAAAGTACAGCACACTAGAAGAAAATTAAAAGATCAGAATCAGCTTAAGCTGCAGAGTATTTGAAAAATACTGTTGCTGGACTTAGGCAAGTCTGTTCTGAGCTACTCATGTTACTCTCATGATCCCAATACAAAAAGGTGCATAAGCAGAAAAGAAATATACCCTTTAATTGCTCTTTGACTGTATCATCAAAGGAATTGACACAAAGAATAATCTGAAAGGCACTATTAAAGCAAAATATTACTACCTTGTGCGTGGTGGCAGCAAAAAGCAGATAGCCAGCCTGGGTATGAACAATTCCTTTAGGTTTGCCTGTGCTTCCTGAAGTGTACAGCATGAAAAGCATATCTTCACTACCCAAGGCTTCTGGTGGGCAAACTGGTGACTCTTTCGCCATTTCCTTGAAACAAAAGCAAAATAACAAATTACATCATTATCGTAATAAATAAGATTATACATTTTTAACGCATACATATTTTACTATTTCCAAACAAAATACGTAACTTGTATGGTCTGGTCAATAAAAATATGTTTTCTTTTAGTCTGTCTTTCTGTTTAAATTGTGATAATATGCATATCTCAAAGCAAAGTTTAACAATGCACAATTGCAGAGTTTTAAGTAATGGTATAATTGGTAAGCAAGTCACTTTGTTGTTCCTGACTTTATTTATACAATTATCTCTCATGACTCTACTACTTTTTGAAGCTTTTCTTGGAAATATTTTTCCAATCAATGTTTGCCTTTCTGCATAATCTACTTTTCCATGTGTACACTGTTAATTTATAACTTGGCGACTGATTGTAATGGTGTTTAAAAGTTAATAGGTTTGCACTGCACTATTGCTTTTTCATATAATCACCAACAACCTTCCCTAGTATACAACATTTGTTTTGCATGGAGAGAGAAGAGATATTTTAACTAGTAATTTAATTATTGACAAGTCACACATATATACAAAACCAATTAAAACCGATTCATAATTTAAAAGTCACAATGTGTCACTAAAATATCCATGTTTTGCCTATTTTGTTCTCAATTTTCCACTATTTTTTTCTGTCTTTGTGCAGTTTGTAAACTTCTCCTTAGTTATGTAGGTTTTCTCTGGGTACTGTAAAGATGTTCATCACATGTTTAGGCGAAAGTATCATGTGCTATGAATACACCCTGTGATAGCGCTGTCAGGGCTGAATACTGCCTTGAGCAAAGATGATGTCAAGATAGGCTCTGATCTAAGAAAACCTTTAGTGTATTAAAAAACATGGGTTGGAAAAAATGGATAAATGAATAAATCAATCAATGTTAATGGGAGAGGCAGCAAAAGGTAGAATCATTAGTTTTTTTGTGACCATTATACTGAAAAGTTCTGATGCTATTTTGACTTTGCTACCTTGCTGTGTACAAACATTTTAATATACAGCAAGCTACTGAAAACTTTTGAATCCTTTTTGATGAACTCTAAAATATCCATCCATCCATTATCCAACCCACTATATCCTAACTAAAGGGTCACAGGGGTCTGCTGGAGCCAATCCCAACCAACACAGGGCACAAGGCAGGAAACAAACCCCGGGCAGGGCGCCAGCCCACCGCAGGGCACACACACACACACACACACACACATCAAGCACTCACTAGGGACAATTTAGGATCACCAGTGCACCTAACCTGCATGTCTTTGGACTGTGGGAGGAAACCGGAGTACCCGGAGGAAATCCATGCAGACATGGGGAGAACATGCAAACTCCACGCAGGGAGGACCCGGGGAAGCGAACCCCCTCCCGAATTGAGAGGCAGCTGCGCTACCCACTGCGCCACCGTGCTGCCACTCTAAAATATGTAGACCATAATTTACATAAGTGTTTAGGAATCCTACAGTTGCAGAAAAGGTGCCATATAAGTAAAATGTATCATTATTATTATTATTAAACAACACTACATAACACCACATTCTAAAACCTGCTTAATCCCATTCAGGGTCATGGGGATCAAAGCCTACAGCACCTCTGAACCATCAAGAGTATTTCATTGCTAGACTACAAAAACAAAATATTTTCATGGACTGATAACCAAATAGTCAGGATAGAATCTTGTTAGTTCATTTTTTATTAACATCAGCTTAATGCATTTTTTATCTTTGCATATGAATATCAAAGCAGGAAAGATAAGGCATACCAGGTGAAAATGAAACCTTAATTGTACAAAAAGTGCTGTATAGTCCTGCAATTACAGATTCTGTGATATATTTTGACCAAACTTTAATGCCTTTATTTAGGTTAGCTAATCTGACCTAAATATGGGTTAGATTAATTTTTCCCATTCAGCACCTAAAGAATATATTTCAATATGGCTACAACTTCTTATATACCACAGTCAAAATGTACAATGAAAACAGGCAAAAGAGTACTGTATTTTGAACTCAATATACCAACAAAGTCTTCAAAGTTGCACCTCATGCTTGGCCCAATACTGTTACAGCTAGCCAACTCTAGAAGGACATCAGATGTCCCACAAGTTCAGTCTGATTTGGCCCATGAAAGAGGTCTAGGGTTCTCATTAATTCTGAGAAATATACAGACTTTGTGCTAGCCCAGGTGCCTGTTTTTGTCTGCAATAATAAAAATACACATTGTCTAACCGTCACAAAAAATAACACTCTGACAAGTGACTCATTCACAATTAAAGGTGTTTCAAAAAACACTGATAATCAAAGAGACAAATCTAGAATAAATTTACAGCACCTTGAAGGTTCTTTACTTATATGTCCTTTAAACTAACAGATGACTCTGCATCTGCATATTATTGTAAATCTAAAAAGAACAAAAAAATTGCTTGATTGCAAATATGACGCAAAAATACATCAATTTAGCAACAAGCATATACCTTTTTTATTATATGAGCTTGAAAAGAGTTTCTACTCACATCTTCAAGTTGAATATCAATTTTGCCCATTGGGACTTTGTTTTCCGTTCTGTTGCCCACAAACACATATTTAACCGTCGGGCATGTTAGTACGGCTTCATCTACAGTTTTCTTCAGTTCTATTATTTTACCTCCTCTCAATCCTTGGTTACAAGTAATAACCGCTTTACACTTAGCTGTAAAAAGAATATAGGGAATTAATTTTTAATAATACCTTTTAAACAAACTGAGCACCAGAGATTAAAAATACAAATAAAAATGTAAGCAGCTTGGAAATGGGAATGTAAACTTTATCTTTTGGTATGTGATATTTATAAAGCTAAACACTCATCTGTAAATAAAAAGGCAGATCTAAAATTTACTTTCTAAAGTATTTCATTTCATGTCATCATCTCAAGCAGCTTTTCCTGAAGTTTTTGCTTTTACTTTGCTTTTACTTTCTTTTGTAACTCTGTTTAGCTATTATTATTGCATAGAACTTTGAGGTACT
Organism: Polypterus senegalus; assembly: GCF_016835505.1. Taxonomy (NCBI): domain Eukaryota; kingdom Metazoa; phylum Chordata; class Cladistia; order Polypteriformes; family Polypteridae; genus Polypterus; species Polypterus senegalus. The sequence goes on from NC_053169.1 coordinate 5,207,460, forward strand.
TTCATGTATGAAGATGCACTTGTTGTTGTTGAGCAGGAAGGAATGGCAGTGATATCTAAGGTCTGCATGGAATGTATGAACATAAGAATATGTTTTGATAGAATCCATGGGGTGCACGAGACATCTCCAAGTGACAGAATTCAAGTAGCTACTACTTTTGCAATAAAATCAGAAACCCAGATAAGATTGATGGAGAAGTTTTTCATTATAAGCAATAATTGTAAAAAAGTCATTAGAATCACACTGTAGTATTTGCATTTGTGAATTAATAAAGTATCTATCTATCTATCTCTATCTATCTATCTCTATCTATCTAGTACATCTAAAGTAAGCAACAGATGTTATTGGATTTACCAGCATAAAAACATATGGAGGAAATTAACAATGGCTTCTTGCTTGAGTTTTTGGTTTTCTCAGCACTGTTATATGCTAAACAATATTCCAATTTATTTCAGCTGATTTGATGTTTGCCAATATATTGTGATTTCTTAAGAGATCAATGTGTCTTAGTTGTGTTGAATAATCTCAATAAGTGATTTGCAGTATTTTAAAAAAATAAACCCAAATGACTAAGTCTTTCAAAACAGCACACAGTACTAATGCTCCACATACTGGCTTGTCATTTGTATGATGACACATGCTAAAACCAGTCAGTGACGCAAAATTGAAACTGAGACATGTAGAGCAGGAACCAATCAAGATATGAAATCATGCATCAGGTTCTGGGAAATTTCAGAAAAAAATGAAAATATATATATATATATATATATATATATATATATATATATATATGTACTCAGCAAAAAAAGAAACGTCCTCTGACTTTCAACTGTTTTTACTTTCAGTAAACTTAATGTGTAAATATTTGTATGAACACTAAAAGAGTCAACACCATAAGACATAAACTAAAAATGTTTCACAATGTGTCCCTGAATGAAGGGAGGCTCAAAATCAAAAGTACCAGTCAGTATGTGGTGTGGCCACCAGCTGCTTGAAGTACTGCAGTGCATCTCCTCCTCATGGACTGGACCAGATTTGTCAGTTCTTGCTGTGAGATGTTACCCCACTCTTCCACCAAGGCACCTGCAAGTTCCTGGACATTTCTGGGGGGAATGGCCCTAGCCTTCACCCTGCGATCCAACAGGTCCCAGACGTGCTCAATGGGATTGAGATCCGGGCTCTTCCACTGCGAGGATGATCAGCTGTCCTTCCTGTCTCCCTGTAGCGCTGTCTTAGGCGTCTCACAGTGCGGACATGGCAATTTATTGCCCTAGCCACATCAGCAGTCCTCCCTGCAGCATGCCTAATGCACGTTCACGCAGATGAGCAGGGACCCTGGGCATCTTTCTTTGGGTGTTTTTCACAGTTGGTAGACAAGTCTCTTTAGTGTCCTGCGTTTTTAGAACTGTGACCTTAAATGCCTACATTTACCTCCAGTTAATCCAAAATGCCGCTGCAAGAATTATTACAAGAACAAGAAAATATGAACACATAACCCCAGTTCTTAAATCTTTACACTGGCTCCCAGTTAAATTTAGGGCAGATTTCAAAATCCTCCTTTTAACATATAAAGCATTAAACGGCCAAGGTCCAGCTTACTTGTCTGAACTTATCATGACTTACAAACCTGAGCACATTAAGATCTCAAGATGCCGGTCTGCTTAGGATTCCAAGGATTAATAAAATAACAGTGGGAGGTCGAGCTTTTAGTTACAGGGCCCCTAAACTGTGGAATGGTCTTCCTGCTTCCATAAGAGATGCCCCTCGGTCTCAGCCTTTAAATCCCGGCTGAAGACTCACTACTTCAGTTTAGCATATCCTGACTAGAGCTGCTGATTAACTGTACATACTGCATCTCTGTTGTTAGTCATTAGCACTATAACATAAGTAACATGAATAATTATATTTGAATACTAACCCTCACCTATTCTGTTTCTTTTCTCTGTACCCAAATGTGGCCATTGGTGCCACGGCCCACCTGCCAAGTTGTTTGCCTGCCTATGGTAAAGTCATCCCTGATGGAGGATCACAGGAATCATGGGAAAGAGGGGTCCTTTCATCGGAGCAATGTTTCAGCCGTGGCATGGCCAAATGGAGATGCAGCTAGATGGATGAGGTCTCCAGGACTCTAAAAATATCGAAACCTAATTATGTCATATCATCTACTGTTAAACCGTAATTCTAAAATTTTTATTATGCTGTCTTAAGGAATTGTTCTGTTGTGTATATTGTATTGTATTGACCCCTACTTTTGACACCTACTGCACGCCCAACCTTACCTGGAAAGGGGTCTCTTTGAACTGCCTTTCCCAAGGTTTCTTCCATTTTTCCCTACAAGGTTTTTATTGGGAGTTTTTCCTTGTCTTCTCAGAGAGTCAAGGCTGGGGGGCTGTCAAAAGGCAGGGCCTGTTAAAGCCCATTGCGGCACTTCCTGTGTGATTTTGGGCTATACAAAAATAAACTGTATTGTATTGTATTGTACTTTCTGTAAGCTGTTAAGGTCTTAACGACCATTCCACAGGTGCATGTTAATTAATTGATTATGGTTAATTGAACATGCATGGAAAACATTGTTTAAACCCTTTACAATGAAGATCTGTAAAGTTATTTGGATTTTTAAAACATTATTGTTGAAATACACAGTCCTGAAAAAGGAAAGTTTCTTTTTGCTGAGTATATATATATATATACAGTATATACAGTATATATATATATATATATATATATATATATATATATTGTAAAAGACAGAGAGACAGTAGCAAGGGTTGGGGTTTTCCGGCCCGTATATTGACCTAGGTGGGGTAAAAGGGTTGAAAATCATTTTCCGGGGGGGGGGATAAACCCCTTTTTTAGAAACCCGGTCCCGCATTCGAATTTTTGAACACCCTAAGGCAGCATAGTCCCCGACCGGGCCCCAAATAAAAGGAGGGGGCCCCTTAAGGGGCCCCCCCCACCCCGGGCCCGCCCCTCCATAGTTCCCCCCAGGGCTTTTAAACCCCACCTTTGGTTTAACGACCCCCGGCCCGTGTCCCCCGTCTAGAATCGGGGGGGGCCCCCCCTAACAAGGGCCCGGGGATTTTTTAAATAACCTTTCTGCTTTTCGGGCCCCCCCTGGGGGCGCCCCTTTTTTCAGGTTTGCAGGGTTGGGTCCCGGGACGGGGGAAAAAAGGGGTTTTAACCCCCAAAAAGGCCCCCCCTTTTTGGTTTTACGGGGAACTAAATTTTTTTTTTTGGGCCCTTGGGACCTTCCTTTCCCCATCAAATTTGGTTTTTTAAAAAAACCCCCCGGTTAATAAAATAACAGTGGGAGGTCGAGCTTTTAGTTACAGGGCCCCTAAACTGTGGAATGGTCTTCCTGCTTCCATAAGAGATGCCCCTCGGTCTCAGCCTTTAAATCCCGGCTGAAGACTCACTACTTCAGTTTAGCATATCCTGACTAGAGCTGCTGATTAACTGTACATACTGCATCTCTGTTGTTAGTCATTAGCACTATAACATAAGTAACATGATAATTATATTTGAATACTAACCCTCACCTATTCTGTTTCTTTTCTCTGTACCCAAATGTGGCCATTGGTGCCACGCCCACCTGCCAAGTTGTTTGCCTGCCTATGGTAAAGTCATCCCTGATGGAGGATCACAGGAATCATGGGAAAGAGGGGTCCTTTCATCGGAGCAATGTTTCAGCCGTGGCATGGCCAAATGGAGATGCAGCTAGATGGATGAGGTCTCCAGGACTCTAAAAATATCGAAACCTAATTATGTCATATCATCTACTGTTAAACCGTAATTCTAAAATTTTTATTATGCTGTCTTAAGGAATTGTTCTGTTGTGTATATTGTATTGTATTGACCCCCTACTTTTGACACCTACTGCACGCCCAACCTACCTGGAAAGGGGTCTCTTTGAACTGCCTTTCCCGAGGTTTCTTCCATTTTTCCCTACAAGGTTTTTATTGGGAGTTTTTCCTTGTCTTCTCAGAGAGTCAAGGCTGGGGGGCTGTCAAAAGGCAGGGCCTGTTAAAGCCCATTGCGGCACTTCCTGTGTGATTTTGGGCTATACAAAAATAAACTGTATTGTATTGTATTGTACTTTCTGTAAGCTGTTAAGGTCTTAACGACCATTCCACAGGTGCATGTTAATTAATTGATTATGGTTAATTGAACATGCATGGAAAACATTGTTTAAACCCTTTACAATGAAGATCTGTAAAGTTATTTGGATTTTTAAAACATTATTGTTGAAATACACAGTCCTGAAAAAAGGAAAGTTTCTTTTTGCTGAGTATATATATATATATACAGTATATATATATATATATATATATATATATATATATATATATATATATATATATATATATATATATATATAATGGGAAAAATGTAATCAAGATTTGTAGAAATGCAACTGCCAAGGACCAAACAATATGATATCAATCTGACATCTGAGTTATGATACAATTTGTAACCAGGGTGGAAAAAACGCTAGTGATCAATGTGATACAGTGACTTGAGAAAATAATGATCTTATTCTTACATTAAGAATACACGCATATATTTCTACATGTGTTCCACTACATAAATAAGACAGACTTTCTAAAAGCTGAAGAAGCTAGACAGCTATGACAACATGAGGACATTAAACATCTTTTATTTTTCTTGTAGTTTTGTTGCTGCTGTGACGGACAGCCGGGTCCCATGCCCGCCGGGATGCCTCTGATGCATACGCCCGGGGAGCCATCATGGACTTTGCAATACCTCCCCGGGCTTGGGGCAGTCTCCCTGGCACTGGATTCCTCCTCATCTCCCCGTGGCTCCATGGGACATGGAGTCCACCACAGCAGCCCGGTTGGGAGATGGGGTGGCCGCTAGGGGTGCTGCAGAGTTCCAGCCACCACACTGGACGGATCAGCCCCACCCGGAGGTGCAATTAAGACCAGCTGGTCAGGCACCTGGATCACTTCCGGTGGGGCATAAAGGGCCTGCCTCCCAGCAATCGAGGCCAGAATCGGGAGGAAGAGGACGAGGTTGCCTGGGAGGAGTGGTGGAGCAGGAAAGTTTGGTTTGTGTTGGTTTGGTGCTTGGTTTGGTTTGGGACTGTGTTTGGGCTGTGTGGCACGGGAAGACGCGGTCACACGGCTGAAGAAAAGAAATAAAACCTTTGAGTGTGAACACGCGCTCTGCCTATTCTATGCCGGGTCGGGCGCTATAAAGCGCTTGTTTACACTGGCGTAGTCGGCAGGATCCCGCCCGCCCATTTGGGTCGGAACCCGCGGTTTTTACTCTTGCTGACCCGCATAGCGGCGCAACAGCGCTGGGCACGGTTCTCGCTCAGCGGCGTTGAGAGCGCTCCCGACGCAGCTACAGGCAAGCAATCGGGCAGGACTGCACAGCACAGCGCACTGAAGCGACACGCTGCAGGAGCCGCAAGCCAGCACACGCAGTACAGCGCGCCGCGCACGCGCGCAGGCCGCAGCAGGCACGCGCAAGCCAGCGGGACTATCCAACCGGCCGCCGAGGAGCGCTGCAGGCGCCTTTTGTCATGGGGAAGAAAAAAGCCGGGCGGACACAGAGGCCAACTGGCAGACGCCGCCACGCTAGTTCGCCGCACGGGTTGCAACCGGAGGTAGGTGACGAAGTTTGCGGTATGTTTTTCCGCCGCGGTCATCCTACCTCCTGGACGCCGAGGGGCGGCACCCGTGCGGCAGGGGACGAGTGTCCATGGCGGACGACGGAGCCAGCTCGGGGTGAGCGAGGCGGAGCTGTGTCTTTCCTCGGCTTGAGCCAGCGGCTGGCGGAGGAGAGCCCGGACGAAGCTTCCCAGCGCGCCTGCAAGTGGGGCAGGAGCGGCTCGCAAACAGGTAAACGGGGACGTGTGTCAATCACCCGCCGAGGAGGATCGGCAGGCGGGGATGACGGACGCCTTCCTCTCCTCCAGACTACTCAAGGGCCCTGTGGGGATCCACAGGGTCTTCTTGGCACGCGGTCGGCGGAGGGCTTACACGGAGAGCCCAAATCCACCGGCCGCCACTATTAATGTTTCTTGGGCTGTAGGGGAGGTGAAGTCCGTTGTCCTCGCCTACAGTCCCTTTACAAGTTTTTCAGGTCCTGTCGGAGGCGAAGGAGGGGCTGGAGAAGAAGCTCGGTATCCCGCGGGACCCTGGCTGAATGGTTGTGGACGGCGGGTGGCCAGCCTCCCACCGGCAGGACAGAGCGGTGCAGGTAAGTGAAGCCGCACCGCAGAGAAAGGGGGCGGACGCGACGGCAGCAGTGTTGCTTAGTACTGCCTGTCAGGCGGACCCGCCCACCACACGAGAGGCTGCTGTGATGACTGACAGCAAGGCGGACGAAGGCGGGAGGCAGCAGGTGGAAACCGCTGCCAAACAACCCGCCCGACCGCTAGCGCCAGTCTTGCGGCAGTCCAAAGGGACGCAGTGCGCGGGTCCCTCCTTTCTCATAGGGGACTCAGACCGCCAGTGCGACCCAAAGGAAAAGGGGAACCGGAAGAGGAAACCGGGAAACCCTACATAGAGCAGTGTATGCCTGACGGCTTGGAGCCGGCGAGGGCTGCACTGCAGGGGCGGAACTGCACAAGCCCTCCTCGGAGGGGCGGCGGGCAGATGTTCCCTGCCTGCTTCCGCATGCAGAGGGGCCGTACTGGAGGGAGTCGGCGGTGTTATGACTGTGGCGCGTGGCCATGTCTGGCGGGCTTGTCCCGAGGGACATCGGGCAACGCCCCAGACCTGTTTATTCTGTTTTACAGGCGCAGCCGCGAACCAGGAATGCCGACTCCCATCCTGGAGAAGACCGCCCTCGCTGGGCAGGCCGATGAGCCCCACAAGCCTCATCTGAGGGAGGGGCCATGTGACGGACAGCCGGGTCCCATGCCCGCCGGGATGCCTCTGATGCATACGCCCCGGGGAGCCATCATGGACTTTGCAATACCTCCCCGGGCGCTTGGGGCAGTCTCCTGGCACTGGATTCCTCCTCAATCTCCCCCGTGGCTCCATGGGACATGGAGTCCACCACAGCAGCCCGGTTGGGAGATGGGGTGGCCGCTAGGGGGTGCTGCAGAGTTCCAGCCACCACACTGGACGGTTTATCAGCCCCACCCGGAGGTGCAATTAAGACCAGCTGGTCAGGCACCTGGATCACTTCCGGGTGGGGCATAAAAGGGCCTGCCTCCCAGCAATCGAGAAAAGAAATAAAACCTTTGAGTGTGAACACGTGCCTCTGCCTATTCTATGCCGGTCGGCGCTATAAAGCGCTTGTTTACACTGCTTAAGTCAGATCATGCAAAATTTATGTCCGACCAATCAGGACAAGAGCAAACGAAGTGTCCACAAGTGTCATAATCATTAGGATCCTATTTATATAAGTAAAATTTATTTATTAATTTTCAGAGACTTCTTTAGGAATGTTACATGAGGAAAGTAAGAAAATATTAAAACCAAAAGTTGATTGCAAAATACTACTTAAAAACAAAGTTTTCTCACATATTTTCCTTTACTATTCAAAACATCTCAACATTTCTGCATCTACACTGTTTTTGTGATCCTGTAATGCAGAAAATCATAACGAGGGGGTTCAGGTCTCAAAAAACCCAAAAGACAGTACCTTAATTTCAGAGGGTCAAAACCAAAAAAATGTTAAACTAAATGGAAGTGCAAATTGAACAAACAGGAATAAGAAATAAAACAAAGCCAAAGCTACTCCTAAGTTGCATTATAGCCAGCCCTGCCTCCTTAGATTTAACAAACAGGAGATCCGAGGTGAGACACAAAAATAACCAGATTGGTAAAAAAATATATATTTCTTGCTGAATTCCAGCATTCTAAACATTGTCACCTTCTCTATACTCCCCCTCCCGATCTCCACACCGCTCCATACGTATCTTCCATTGATTGAAGCAGTGCTGGAAGTCTTCTTGCTTGAGGCTCTGCAACAGGCTTGCCGTTTCTGTCTTCACTTCATCCACTGAAGAAAAATGTGTTCCCTTCAGGTCACTTTTGATTTTCGGAAACAAGTAAAAATCACAGGGAGCTAAAACGGGGCGAACAGGGAGGACGATCAAGGACAGGAATGTTTTTGTCAGTCAAAAACTGCTTTACAGAAAAAGCATTGTGCGCGGGAGCATTTTTTTGTCTTGTCTCACTGTTCGATTTTTTTCACCTGACATTGTCGCAGCAACTTGTGTAGCGATTCTTGTGCAAATACCGACTGGGCGATTCACAGGACATAACTAGCCGGCCTGTGGTTTGAGAGGGCATGTAGTAGGGGATATAGTTCTATGATTCACATCTGGCCGACCTCCAGATGGTTTTCCAGGAAAGCCCCAAGCCCAATTCGGTTATTTTTGTGTCTCACCGTGTATTTCAGATTATAATAAGGACTAATAACTGGCAAAATAAATTAAACAATAAACAAAACAAAAATAAAAAAACATACTTCAGCTAGGTATGTAACCCTGGCTGAAACATAACATAGTCCCCAATGGCTTCCAGACACCTCACAATATTAAACCTGGCCCAGATATTCATAGTTCATTTTTTGGGTGAAGAACACAAGAAGATAGTGGGGCACTCTCATGAGAAGTCAGAGTCAGGGCACTATGGTGATGAGACGATCCTGCCAACTCTTACAGACATGGGGAAAGACAGATTAGCACCCCTCCTGGGGTCAGGGTTAGTCAAAAAATCACAGCATCTCCTTGAACACCTGCCAGCGCCAAATCAGATCAGCTGCACAACTACAGTAGATGTCCTTGAATCTTTAGGTTCCATTAACAGATGACTGGGCAGATAACAAGAGCACTAATAAAATAAATGTACCTGCATAATGCAGAAGAATAAAAATAAGACATTACATTAAGTGAATAGTTCAGTATAAATCAGAAATGAGCTTCTGCTTGAAAATTAAAAAAAAAAACTGCCAGTCTTTCATTTATCTGGCCATCTAGTACTGGTCAAATCACATCTGTTTCCACAAATGACCACTGTTGATGGTGCACAGAATGTCAGTAATGTTTCACTTATTTTATTAGCTACTTTTCAAGCTAGAATTTCGGCTTGTACTAAAAATACTTGATGTACACAGTTAATTGTCATTGCCTTGGAAGTACCAGGTGAAAAATGAACCGAATCTGGGAGGCTTTCTTTCTCACATTTCCTGTCATTCTCTAAGGAAAGCAAGTAGTATCTGGACTTAAATGAACGTTTCTGCCACTGCCCCACAAAAGGTTTGTTAACAACAAATTAAAATGAACCGAGCATCTCAGTTCCTACTGTTATCTTATTCAAACATTAATTTAAACAAAAGACAACACACAATTTCTGAAAACTGCTGATGTAATTAGAGAATGGCAATAAGCCAACAAATTGGAGTTTACCCCTCTATAGTTTCAGTGTTTACCAAAGATATTGTATCACCAGGCCAGAAACTAATCCATGTTTTGTGTATCTTGTTGAGACTACAACAGCACCTCTTTAAACTATTTAAGCATTTTTATATTTTTGCTATAATACTGCTTTAAAATGCATTATTACTGAATATTCTAGAGTGCCTTTCAGGGCACATTATGAATTTAGTTATCCAAAACAATTTTTTTATCACAAGTATGCTGAGTTTATTCCACAGCAGCAGAAAATGTCAGGATTGCCAGTCCATCGGAAGGCCCACGTGTGCATGCACTTACTTAAACTTAATTAATTTGGAATCCTCAATTAACTTAACATATAAATCTATAAGGTGAGGAATAAAACATGGAGCACCCAGCAACAAGACAACCATGGTCACCAGTTTTAATAACCTGTTTATTGTAACTCTGTATGCTGTTGTATTTAATACATTATATCAGGTGTGTAAACACCATAATAAGGATTTGAATTTGTCCAAGGATTTATTAAGGGATTTATTATTTATAAAGAGATCAAAATGAATCTATGAAATCTGAAATCTTTTAAAAATCCACTCTATTTACTTTTCATGTTTACTTTTTTATTCACTGTTATGCAAGCAAAAATAGTGTGGAAGTGACCTTGAACACAAATGCCTGTATAGAAAAATATATACCACCAGAAATGACTTTCATTATATAAGAAGGAATTTTAAAGAAGTTTACTAAGTTATGAAATTGCATGATAATACTTGAATATTTTCTTGCATTTTTATTGTTGCATTTTATGTGGTATTCAATTACTGGATATTGAAATTTACAAGAAAGTGAATTGAGAAAAGGAGAAGGGGACACAGAATTATATAACACGTTCACACTAACATAACTAACACACTCTTCTTATTAGTTTAAGTTAGTCTGGGCCCCATTTCATATTCTGAAGAGGTTACGTCAAATCCTGTCCAGAATTTAGCAGCTTTCAGCAACATTTTAAGCAATTAAACCTCCTAATACCATCCAGCCCACACAAAGCTTGGCCAATTGTCTGAATCCTTGAGTAGCGAACCACAAAATAAAGAGTTTAATTCTGACCTGTAACATGTTACTGACCTAGTCATTTCACTTGCCAGTGCTGAAACTGCACAAATACTGAAAGTAAGAGTTCTTCAAATTTGAAATGTGTAGGTCCCTTTGGGCATAGAGCTTCAGCTAAGTAAAATATAAACATAATATGTGGGGATATTTATGTGAAATAAACTTACAGAAGTTTTACTGGCTAAATTAATACAACACGGGCAGTTTTCATAGAATAAAGAATCAGTGTACCGTTATTGTTTATACGATTTTACTCTTTGCCATATAAAACAATTAAAGTCATGCCTTGTTAATTTACTTTAGCACACAAAAAGGCAGAATGAAACTTCACCATAACTATAGTGAAATGAATGCAGAATATCATGTGAATACCTACCATCTTGAATCCTCCCAGCTAGAGCTTCAGCACTGAACCCAGCAAAGACTACTGTGTGCACGGCACCAATCCTGGCACATGCTAACATGGCTATCACAGCCAATGGGGATACAGGTATGTAGATGGCAACTCGATCACCTTTCTTCACACCATGTCTTCGCAAAGTGTTGGCAAGACGACATGTTGATTCAAGCAGCTGCCTGTTTTATTTATTTATAAATAACACAAAATAAAATAAACCAAAAGCTCAATGTAAAATAATTAGCATTAAACAAATTAATTATATTTAATATAAAAGTACTCCCTTGTAGACCTGCCCTATTTACTGTTAGTTAGTAGATTTTGATTTCTTTCTGTATCATCAAATAATCAGTTTTCCTTCAGAACAAGTGGCATTTCTTCGATAATCCTGTTAAAGATTGTGTCAGTGAGTAAAAATAATGGATGGGTGATAAGTATATGTCTTTAAATACAGAAAAACACAAAAATGATTAATTCCTAGGAATTACACAGATAACAACACAGTTCTATCAGTTTTTGGGTCAGAAGGCCTAAATCTAAGTTTTGCTTAATCAGAATGCACTTTATCCTTTGTCTTTGACACCAGTCTTTTTTTTTACAAAACCAAAACCTGCTTTTTCCAGCAAAAAAATGGTGCATTAAGGCATCATCTTAGTAGTATACAGCATACAGAGAAGATAACCTTCTCCTGTAATGTGCCATTTACAAGCTACTCAAACTGTTCTATCTACAGCTTGTAATTAATTCAAAATTCTATTGCAAGGATCATTCATGGAACTAATAATATGTATGGCCACATAACTCATGTTCTTAAATCTGTACACTGGCTATCAGTTAAGGTTTAATTCAAAATCATCCTTCTTACATACAAAAGAGAGCTATAAATGGCTTGGGCCAGTTTAATTTAACAGAATTACTGATGCATACAGCCCAGAGCAAATCTTAAAGTACTAAAATGCTGGTTTTCGAAATAAACATACTATGGGAGGTTGAGCCTGGGTACAGAGCCTCAAAGCTGTGGATTGATCTGCTAGCTTGATCAAGAGGACTCAGCTGACTCAACAGACCCACCTTTAGAGTAAATCCAAGCTGAAGGCTCACGACCTGACTCTGGCATTCCTTGATCAGAACTGCTGAATTAGGCAAACTCTGTTTGCTAGTCGTTTGCGCAAAAATACAATCTTGTCAGTCATTCTGAACTACTACTGACAGTTCTCTGTTCTGTTTCTCTTTGTGGTATCCTGCTATGGTATCTTGTACAACTGCTGCATTGCAAAGATACTACTATTATTCATTTAAGTAACACCAGAGATACTGGTAACCTTTGAACTGAATGCTAGAATTCCTGTGAACTTCCTTTTGTGATTAATAAAGTTTATCTAATCTAATCTAATAAAAGACTTCGATTTTACACCATCCCACATGTACAGTACTTCTGATATTGTATTGTTCAGGGAGAATAGCAGGCAGGTGGTTTAGGTTAATCAAAACTGTGACCTTGTCTTTTATACTTCATTTTGCTTCTATCCCTTCCCAAGTTGTATTTTCTCCAGGAATGTTTCTGGCTCATGTTTTCTTTTCGTCTCCTCCATTATCAACTGGTCATAACTAAATTAGAGCTTTATAATGTCATGATATATTTAAGTTTATCATTGTGAGATATTCTGTTTTAGTTTACATTTAATCTAACTTGTAGGTACATACAGAGTGTAAAATGGTGTATGATTTTATAATTTACTGTTACTGCATTAGAGCTTTAAATTTGTATTGGAGCAAAGGTGATCAATGTCAGTCCTGCGGGGCTGCAGGTTTTTGTTCAAACTCAGTTGCTGAATTAGAAAAAAAATCCTTGCCAATAACAGGTCTTATTTAATATGATGACTTGTAGTTCTGGGAGGTATACCGGTTCATACCGAAAAACGTTTTTTATTTTTGTTATGATATGGATTTTTCTTATACTGCAATACCGGTTTAAATAGCCTAAACCTTTGTAGCCTTTGTAATGTGGCGCAGTGGGAAACTGTTTAAGGGGGGGACTTTTTTCACTGCTACACCACTAAACACGCATGCAATGGAGTACATGCGGTAGTGGAGGTACTGAGCAGTGAAAATGGACAGAGAACATTTCAAAAAAACTGAAGCTGTAGCAGACGATAAAGTTGAACGTGATGAAACAAAAGGAGCTGCGTCTGTTGTCTGGAGATTTTGGTTTTAAAAAGTCAGATGTGGATCAAACAACTATTTACTGCAAATGCTGTTGAGCTGAAGTTGTTGCCGGAGGCAGTAACATGAGCAATTTGCTGCACCACCTTAGCCGCAAACATGCTTTGGAGTACCATGAATGTATGGAACTAAGATTGGCACCCTCCACGTCCTCAGGTAAAACTGAAAAAGCTAGAGGACACTCATGTCAGACGTTACTTGTAGACGCATTTACTAGAGGGACTGCCTACGACAAAAAAAGCAAGCGGTGGATCGAGATAACCAACGCCATTACAATCCACGTAGCTAACGTGTCAGTGGACAGAGATTGTTAACATTAACAGAAAGTGTAGTTGGTTTACAAAAAATATTTACTCTTTATTCCTTTTCTAAGACATGTTCAGTGCAATACAACTTTTGACAAGCACCTCCGGATATTTTATTAAATCTAAATGTCTCTTTGGATAGTTGAAAATATGTTGTTAAAATTATAGTTTAAGTTGTTTGCAAAATTTGTACAATAAAAATGGTTCAATATTTTGACTGCAACTGTCATGCAATGTGATTCCCCCTTGAAAACTATCACTTCATGGAGCCATGCAAACCTGTATTAATACTTGTGTGCACATTAAAATATTTTTTTGTACAATGTACAATTTTCATGACAGTGGAATTGGTTATTCTTAACCAGTCTACTGCAGTAATTGCAGTGGAAAATGTGGTTAACATCCACTCATGCATGGGGAAAAAATACCATTGAATACTGGTCTAATTTTGAAAAATACCGTGATATAGAATTTTGGTCATACCGCCCAGCCCTAATGACTTGTTAGTATTTTAACTCTGTAATGACAGGTCATTCTTAAATCGTAGAATTTTTTTCCTTTTCTAACGATATCATCCAAATGATTTGACCCCTAAAACAGATCAGTAATTTTCAGTTCTTCACTTTCTCTTCAGTTTCCTTTTGAGTACTTTATTAAACCAAATAGTGCGTGATGAATACACACAGGTGTCAGTAGAAAGAAGCTAGATGGAGAACTGCTGGCTCCTTTGTCATTTGCCTTTTATTGCAATAAGGAGCAATTAAAACAGTGAATGCAGCCATTTAATAATAAAATAAGCACTTAAACGGTTCAAAATCTTAACAAGTGAGACAACTAAAATGAAACAGAAAAAGGTCACTTGAGCAATAAGTGCTTCATCAGCAATAAATGACTTCTCATGAAGCAACTGGGTTGAGACAAAAACCTGCAGCCACTGTGTCCCTCCAGGTCTGAGTCTAAAATAGCAAATCAAATAAATTAAGGTAATTACAAGTACAAACTGGTCACTAATTAAGAAAACCTGTGGCTACTGTGGCCCTTCAGGATCAGAGTTAGGTACCCCTGTGTTAGTGTTACTGTGTGAACACTCTTAAGTTTGCACTCAGTGAGGCTCACTATACAAATTTTAATTGAACTGAACTGACTTCTGTCTATATTATGGTAACGGGGTGGTATTGCACACTTGAAGCAAACTGTAATTAAAAAATGGGTCATATGGATTATACTTCAGTCTGCAGATTTAAAGCTCATACTTGTATCTTTTTCAAAATTTTCAATTGCGTGTTTAGGAAGCCCAAGTAGTGATACAAATCATAATCAAAAATCTCCAGAAATGCTTAATCACTTGCACAGTCTTCTTTCTGGGACACATCTATAAAGTATGACTCACATTCTTCTGTCTCACATAGACCAAACTCCATGTTAATGTACTTCAGTGAAAACATTTGCTCCTGAACAGATAACTTTTTTTATTGTAAAACTGGTAGAACCTAATTACTTACATGGAAATAATTAGTACCCTGCTGAAACGCTGTATGTGCACCATCATTGTTTTATGACATTAATATATTTAAGAGGTAGACAATCTGGCATAGCAAGCTATCATAACTTTTTGAGTATGCAAAGTCTGACATTGAGGAATCTAAACTCAGCTTCATAAGGGGACACACATTCGTATAAGGAAGAAATATCTTATTTGTAAAATTCTGTACACAATTTATTGTATGCTGTTTTGAGCAGAACTTCTTATAAAAAAGTACTCAAAAAGACACACAGATATGTACAGATTAAATAATCAAAATAAGAACATATATACAGTATGGGCATATAAATTAGGATGAAGTGGCAGTAAGGAAACCTGGGTTCGCTTCCCAGGTCCTCCCTGCTTGGAGTTTGCATGTTCTCCCCATGTCTGTGTCAGTTTCCTCTGGATGCTCCAGTTTCCTCCTACAGTCAAAAGACGTGCAGGTTAGGTGCACTGGCGATCCTAAATTGTCCCTAGTGTGAGCTTGGTGTGTGTGTGTGTGTGTGTGTGTGCGCGCCCTGCGGTGGGCTGGCGTCCTTCCCGGGGTTTGTTTCCTGCCTTGCTCCCTGTGTTAGCTGAGATTGGCTCCAGCAGACCCCAGTGACCCTGTAGTTAGGATATAGCGGGTTGGATAATGGATGGACGAATCGATAAGTTAAGATTGAAGCTTTTTTGAATTTTTGAAACTAAACTAAATTTTGAAACTAAAAGAGGGTCCAAAGGTGCAAGAAGTATTTATGTAACAAAAGCAGAGGACGTATGCATGATACATACTGTATTTAAAAAGTAGAGGTACAGTTATGAAGCAGTCACAATTACAACTACATTACTGCAGTTAGGGCCAGTCATGTTTAAAGTCAGTTCTGAAAAACAGAAATACTGTCGGTGATCTGTTAAGTGGAAAACTATGAAAACAATGCTTGTTTTTCAAGGAACTGTAAAATAATCGATTGGTTTTCAGCTTGAGGTGGCTCGGGCATCTGATCAGGATGCCTCCTGGACGCCTCCCTGGTGAGGTGTTCCGGGCACGCCCAACCGGGAGGAGGCCCGGGAAGACCCAGGACACGCTGGAGGGACTATGTCTCCCGGCTGGCCTGGGAACGCCTTGGGATTCTCCCGGAAGAGCTGGAAGAAGTGGCCGGGGAGAGGTAAGTCTGGGACTCTCTGCTTAAGCTGCTGCCCCCGCGACCCAACCTCGGATAAGCGGAAGAGGATGGATGGATGGATGGATGGTTTTCAGCAATATTGATTTCACAAAGGTAGACCATGAAATGGAAAGCCCTATAGCAAATAAAAAAGAAATGGAGAAGTTTGTACAGTTAAAGTGTAGCATTTGGTGGTATCTGAAAATTAAATTAATTAGAAGTGTCTATTAAATGGTAATTTTCAGTAAATGTTATTAAGCAGTTAATGTTTCTTAATGTATCTCACAACAGTGAATGTCAAACATGATAAAATCATCTGAAAATCCTGATTTGAAAAGTGTGTTGAAACCAGGAGTTCTTTGTGAATGGGAAGTTGTGAATGAAAGTGTTCTTTCATTCCAATGTATTCCTGAATGAGTTTCTAACAAAAGGTACACTACTTACAAAGTATATTTAAAAATGTAAACTTCCCAAATCAAGTTATTTACCACATATATGACATAAAAAAATCAGTCTATTTACTTGACATGCTTAATCCATTTTCAAGGTTGCACATTTGCTACAGTCTTCTCCATCGGGTAGTATCGGCTACAAGGCTGGATTCAGCTCTGGTTCGGATGCTAGTCTATCATGGAGTAAAACTGGAGTTAATTTTCTAACTTAATATGCATGTGTTTGGAATGTGAGATCAAAATACTGGCATGCTGAGAAAACTAACATAAGCATGAAAAGAATTTGCAAAATCCACTAAATCAGTGTCTGAACTGATTTTAAACCTTGTGTATTTATTTGAGTTGTGAGGTGACAGCTGCAAATTACAGCCAAAAGATATATAAAAAAATGTTTAAATAAGAGTTTTAAAAAGATAATAAATCACATTTTGTAAATGTACACTTAAATGTAATATACAGTTTATAAGGATGCAGACTAAAATTAGTCAAGGTTAATTTAAACATAACAAAAATGTTTCCTGTTTAATAAATTCTGCAAATAAACATTTATCTCTAAAACAAAAATGTTCATTATTAGAACAGCAGAGCAAGGAGAAAACTGCTACTGAGGAAAATAGTAATGCTTATGAAAAGTATGTCTCTACTCCATTGTTATTGCTGCAGTGTTATGAAATCAAGCTATGAGAAATTGCAAAGGATGTGTTGCACTAAATAAGTGGCTGATACGCCAATGTTGAAAAGTGCAAAGAGGTTTCAAAATGTAATTCTGAGGAGGATAAGGCCCAAGTAAAACAACAGTTTAAAATAAAGGATATCAAGAGTTCTAACTCGGCAAAAAGAGAGAAGAACAGCCTCTTTTACATAAACTGCACTGGAATTGTTACATTTAGAAAACACTGTTTTGGTTTCAGAGACCTCCACAGAGCGAAACACAGCAAAAACTTTTCGATAGGGTGCTGCTTCTGAAGTAGGACTGACAAATGTAGTCTGCCTGATCGAGGGTCAGAGGCTTCATTCCAGATTTTACTTGTATTACCATGATTTGTGACTTAAAGTGCTTCCAAAGGAAATAATACACTTGACACTCGGTGCACATTTAACTCACAGAAAAACTGGAATGTACTGAAACTTTCTTATTTTTTATCACTGTGTTTTTGAGTACTGTGTAATACTAATACTCAAGGTCTTTTAGATTGTACTTGTTTATCTTTTGTTATTCTGTGTTAGATTTGTTAAAGTAAACACTTTTAAATATTCTTTAGCTTAAGAACAGCACAGGCCTGGAGACTAAGCCATAATGATAGGAAGAGTTAATTTTCAAAACTGTAGTAACTAGGTCAACAAAACTTGAGCATAAATTGAAACAAAGCCATGAAAGGTGTGTCTTTGTGCGACCATTAAGATCAGCAGACATTTCCCCAAAAGAACATGAAAAAAATGAAGTAGAATTTCTTACTTATATGTAATTTTCACCTCTGTGCCAGGCTCATCTCTTTCCCAAATCAATGCCACTCTGTCTGGTGTCTTGTTGGCATGCTGATCCACACAATTTGCTGCAAAAAACAAAACAAAGTCCTTAAAAAAAACAGTGACATCTTTAATTACATGAGTTGGGCCCTGCCAAGATCCCTGTTTCTAAGAATGCTGTATGCCATGACTATCTCAACCCTATAATATTTGAGTTTTTCTCCAAAAACAAACAAGAATATCTCTCTTATGGACAATGTATTATAAAATGTTAACGTTCACACAAAAACAAAAATGAGAAACACTGGGGGTTGAACTAAGAACGCCACCAAGAACCAACACTGGTAAGTAGTAACTGAAGTTTCAGATATATTAGAATTGCCTGGCAAATTAGACGACATTACTGCACACTGGAATTGAGAAACGTTTAAAAATAAAATGATCCATTTTCCAAAACTAACAATAATGTTACATTGATCGTTTCTAAAAGTGAAAAGTGTGGAAGTTTTTTTGGACAAAAGCATTATGAGTATTAGGGTGGCATGGTGGTGCATTGGGTAGAACATTAAAAAATATTTGAAGAGAATAGCCCATTGAGCCCAAAAAAGCTCACCAATCTTATCTTCCTAGTTTCTCCAAAACAATATCAAGGTAAGTTTTGAAGATCCCCAGATTATACTCTGCACCACACTACTTGGTATTTTTGTCAATGTGTCTTTGGTTTTCTGTCTGAAAGTTCTCTGTTCTTGATTCAAAATGTAAAACATAGGGGTGAGCGAGCTGATGATTTTAGATTGTTATAGATCTTAAAGA
This sequence comes from Polypterus senegalus, assembly GCF_016835505.1. Lineage (NCBI taxonomy): Eukaryota > Metazoa > Chordata > Cladistia > Polypteriformes > Polypteridae > Polypterus > Polypterus senegalus. Next base: position 5,226,282 of record NC_053169.1, read on the forward strand.
CATCCACAATCTAATTTTCAAGCGAATCATACAGATTGTGATCTTTTATATTATTCTAATCTCCCTAATCCAAAATCTGTCTGTCTGTCCACTTTTCATGTGAGAACTACTTAACAGATTTAGGCTGTTTTTTTTTTATAATTTGCTTGAACATTCCTGTTGATTTTGTGACTTCGGTACCGATTTATTTGCACGAATTCGAGAGACACGCAGTGGCATGGTGGGGGCTCCTCACTCACTCACTCACCAGCTTCGGGGTGTGTACCTTAACTCCGCTTAGCTATCAAACGAGAGAACAATTGAATTCAACTTTGTTTGATATTTAAAATAAAGTGTTACTTAGGTTTTGATGAGTTTGAGTCCAGAAATTCTTTTAGGTGTATGCAACATTGAAAAGCTAGATTGCAATTCAGATCGTGGATGGTGATTTTGTGTTAAAAGGATCATGATATAATTTTTTTGGAAAGATCGTCCAACCCTTGTAAAAAGTCCCAACATTTATTTGAAATTTACCCTTAAACAGTTTCTACCTGTGCCTCTGTGTTCCTGTTGAAGAACTCATTCTAAAGTAATGGTCTGGATCCACTGTGCTAGTTCCTGTGGTTACTTTAAAACCTTCTCACCTTTTAATCCCTGCTTGCTTGAACTGAATAGATTTAACTCCATCAATCTTTCTTCTAAATTCATACCTTACAGTCATGGAATTAATCCAGTCCTACTTCTCTACACCTTTTCTAGCATTGCTCTTTCTTTTTTGTAGTCTGTTGACCAAAATTAAATGCAGTATTCCAGGTAAGGCCCCAACAGTGGCATATTAAAATCTATCCCTAACCCCAACAGTGCCATATACATCTTAAACTTAAGCTCCCAAAAATTAAGTTTATAGGCAATTCTAAATTGGTCCTTTGTTGGTCTGTGTATGGCTGTGTTCTGTGGTGGACTAGGGCCCTGTCCAGGGCTGTTTCCAGCCTTGTGGCCAGTACTGTCATGATTGGCATTTGTGATGCTCAAATGGATTAACAGGTTTGAGAGCTTTATGCTATGGTTATGGCATTAGGAGCAGTATTACATTAAATAATACAATTTCATGCCTCAAACATTCAATGTTCATTTTCAAACCTACTTAATTGAGTTCTGTGTTTTGGCAGCTCCAAGCTCAGGGCAAATCATTATTCTCTATACACATCCATACCAGGTTTATTTTGTGTCACCAGTTAAACTGACATGCACATCTCTGAAATTAAATTTGTAGTTCCTGGAGAATAAACCAAACAAACAAGAAATGAACATGAAAGCTCCACAGAGACTGGACGTTTGAAACAATAATGATAGTTAGCCACTGTCCCTCTGTGCTGCCCAATGTATTAAACACCAACATACTGTATAAAGTGAAATGTTCAGGGTTTCCAACCAGTAATATTCATCTGTCTAGCACTGATATCAGAGTTAAATAGGGTGATGCTGGTATCTGGCTAATACAATCACCCGCAGTTCATATACTTTTACAACAAAATGACTACTTATCACTAAGTAATTGAATCAGTATGTCATTTGGTATTCTTTGCACTGTTATCACTCAGACTTAAGCAAATATCTGTAATCTTTCAATTGAAACAGGTAATCTTAAGAAGGAATACTATTACTAAATTATATGTTGCTTTCTAAAATTGTGAACATTTTCTTTAATGATAAAAAGAGTCTGAAATCTCATTGGCAGTAATTGAAGTTTTAAAATCAAAGTATGAATTACATGAATATACAGACTCTGGCAGCATAAGTAAACAACACAGGTGTACGAAATCAATATGTGAAATCATGCAATAATTATAACACTAAACTGGCAGAAATACTTTACTGTAGACATGCTCTGTTACTTGATTGTATGGGGTGGTCCAGATCTAATTATGCAATTGTCATTACGCTATAACTTATTAAGTTTATTACATAGAAAATCACCCGAAAAATCCTGGACCATCAAGAAGTGTGCGAACTGACGACATGAAGAATTGTCTTTGCACCGAACTGGAATCGTCCCCGCATAAATCATCCAGACAATCTGGATCTGCATAATTAGATCTGAACCACCCTGTATAATGCCTTAAGGAAAAGGATTGAACAAAAAATAAAATCCATGGGGTAAGCCATATCAACAGCTGGGAATCGCCAACTTGTAATAATTTACTTGCTGTATAAGGTGCAGTACCATAACAGCCTTCCATCCATCCGTTACCTGAATCCAGCAAAAGACTAAAAAGACCTTAAAAATAAACAATGCAGGAGTAAGCCCTGGAAGAAACATTTCTGATGGGGTAAGTTCCTAATTTAGAGTTTTAATTTAATTGTATTAATGTATTTAATTCATGACAGTGACATGAAATCCATGCAAACTTCACACACCCAGAACTCCAGTTTGGACACAACATGATGCCACAACACTAACTGCTTCACCACCATTCAGACCCTCTTGTGTAAGAGTTGACTGTGGAAATTGCAAATGCTGCATTTCCTTGCCAAGCACTGAGACAGCTAGTGTATTATTTCCTCTTTGTAATTTCACTTCTACTATTACTGGAAACACTAAATGTTGTTGAGGAATACACTGTAGCATGACTTCCATCCATCCATTTTCTAACCCGCTGAATCTGAATACAGGGTCACGGGGGTCTGCTGGAGCCAATCCCAGCCAACACAGGGCACAAGGCAGGAACCAATCCTGGGCAGGGTGCCAACCCACCGTAGGACACACACAAACACCAAGCACACACTAGGGCCAATTTAGAATCGCCAATCTAACCAAACCTGCATGTCTTTGGATTGTGGGAGGAAACCCACACAGACACGGGGAGAACATGCAAACTCCACGCAGGGAGGACCCGGGAAGCGAACCCGGGTCTCCTAACTGCGAGGCAGCAGCGCTACCACTGCGCCACCGTGCCGCCCTAGCATGACTTTGTTATGCCATTTCAAGGTAGTTTGGCCTATAGTTTGTGCCCTGCACTGCAAGAACATACTATGCTATTCCACAACTCTGTCGTGGAACGGTCTGGTTCAGAAAATGGATGGGTGTGTATGTGAGTTGTTTGCTGTGAGTGGACTAATTGACATCTGATTAAAACATTATAAAAATTGTAATTAAAACAGGCCATTCAACCCAAGCTTGTCCAACCTGTTCACCTAATTATCCAAAATAAAATCAATTTGAGATCTGAAGGTACCTAAAGTTCTACTCTCACCACAAAACCTGGTCAATGTATAGGTTACCGTGTGTCTGTGGCTCTTTGTGTGAAGAAAAACTTCTCAACATTTATGCGAGATCTGCTCTTAACAAGTGTCCATCTGTGCCTCTGTGTTTTGGCTGAATTAATTTTAAAATCACTGCATGAATTCACTTTATTAATTCCTTTCATAATTTAAAAAAATAATCTTGACCTCCAGTGACTGAAACTGAACAGATTTAACTCCCTCAGCCTCTCCTGATAGCTCATACTGCTTAGTGGTAGAATCAGCCTAGTCACTGTTCTCTGGCAAAATTGGAAGAGAATTTTATGTCAACATCTTAAAGCCAATGATCTATCTCCATTATATAGATGACATCTTTATAATCTGGACTGCGAGTGAGAAAGACCTCCTCTGTTCTCATAATAAATGCAGTTCTTTCCATCCCAGCATAAAGGTGAAGTTTAATTACTCAAAAACAGAAGTCAACTTCCATGACACCACCATTCACCTGAAAGACAACACCCTTATGCTCTCTACTCTTCACAAACCAACAGACAGACAAGACATACCTGAGAAGTGATAGCTTCCACCTAAAACATATATGGAGCTCCATCATTTTCAGCCAAGCAATATGTTATAATCATATTTGCTCAGATCTGACAGACCGGGATGAACAATTGCAGGAGCACAGACAAGATTTCATGAGACAAGGATATACTCCTAAAACAATGGAAACTCAAATAATAAGAAGAGCTACTGCCATACCCAGGAACACCATCTGGAAAATAAAAACAACAAGAACGGCTTCCCCCTTGTTGTCACCTATAACCCACATCTTGAAATACTTCACACAAGTATAAAAGAACTTCAGCCAGTATTAAATAATGATGAGACACTGAGAGATGTATTCCCGTAACCTCCCCTCCTGGCATACAGACAACGATCAAACTTGCAGCTCCCTGAGTGAACCAGCAGACAATGGTACATATCTCTGCCTGCAGAAAAGACGTAAAACCTGTGCTCACATTTATAATACAGATCGTGTAGTTATACCACACTGCCAACAAGAACACTGCATGAAGGGATCATTTTCCTGCAGATCATCTAATGTGGTCTGTCTAATTCTTTGTATGAAATGTCCCAACACTGAACTCTATGTGGGAGGAACTGGACAAACACTCTGCCAAAGAATGAACTTACATGTGTTCCTCATCAAGCATGGCAGTAGAGGTGTTCCTGAGGGAGCTCACTTCAGCAGCAATGGACGCTGTGAGAAGGATTTTAAAGTCACAGTGCTTACGAGCAACTTCTACTGTCGACACAGCAGGAGAGAAAGTAATGGGAGGTTAAACCGATGCTAAAATGTAACACATTACAAAATGGTTTAGACAGAGACAGGAGTTGTATGACCAAACACGAGGACTATTTACATCTCTCTAACTGACCCAGTCGATTTGATTACAGATTCACACTGTAAGGAAAATTCATCAAAAACTTCAAAAGACTTTGTCAGACAGTTATCTTATCAGAAGATCTTGGCCATATATTGTTCTCCTCTCCTGCTAAGTGGATCTCAGTCTGGAGAGGTCTGTTCATTTTTGACACTGAAGATAACCCCATATGAAAATATATTTCTGAACACTGTTTCTTTCCTAGTTTATATATAAACACAGGGGAGTCCAGTTTCTGTACTACGACATGCCTTAAGAAGAAACCCGAGCTGCCTTGATAGCTTGCATATTGTAATCTGTTTAGTTGGCCAATAAAAGCCATCGTTTTGCTTCACTTCTCATTGCATCCATACGGCCAACACGGTACATCACCCTGCAACTACAAAAGGAGATAGTGAAACTCTAACTTTTCTAAGCAACATAATTACATTTTCATAAGCAACGTGATCACATCTTGCCTGAAGAAGGGGCCTGAGTTGCCTCGAAAGCTTGCATATTGTAATCTTTTTAGTTAGCCAATAAAAGGGGTCATTTTGCTTGGCTTTTCTCTAAGCAACATAAAAAAGGTTGTCACTCTCCAGCGCAATAATTAACAAGAAATACCAACTGCAAGAGCCAACAATATGTACACTGAAAAAGCAGAACTGTTAGTGCTTTGAAATTCTTTCTAAACCAGAACATAGTAGCAGGGTGTTGAACCGTGTTAGCCATTATGGACGTAGTGAGACGTTAAGCAAAAGGACTCCTTTTATTGGCCAACTAGAAAGATTACAATATGCAAGCTTAGCAGGCAACTCAGGCCCCTTCTTCAGGCTAGCTGGAATCCATAATGTTACATCTTGCCTGAAGAAGGGGCCTGAGTTGCCTCCTAAACTTGCATTTTGTAATCTTTGTAGTTGGCCAATAAAAGGGGTCATTTCGCTTAACTTCTCACTAAACCAGAACAAGAAAAACTATTAAAGAAATACATCCATGCAAATTAGAACGCATTTTCTTGCAGAGTAATTGTATTTAGCCTCTGTGCTGCCCTCGATATCAAAAGTGCTGTGAATATCTCAGGTCATTCTCATAACTGGGATTAAATGAAATCAAACCAATCAATTCTCTGAATTGCTTTCCAGGACCCGCTGCATTCTGTTCCGCTACAGCTTTCACACGAAAGTTGGATCTGCGTCAAATGACTGGTAGCCTAGTAACTGATGATGTCAGTTCAACAGTTGTAGGGTAATAATAATAATAATAATAATGATAATCATCATCATCATCATAAAGTGACTCCCTCATTACACGGTAGCTTAACAGCTGCTGCCTCACCGAAGCCACGTCCCGACTTCGAATAACTTGGCTGCCTATGTGAAGTTTATAAATTCGCCACTTCATCTACCAATGCTGCGTTGGTTCCAATTATTTGCGGTTCTTAACTTCGTTACATTAACTGGACTCACTATGGACTTGCGTTCCGTCCAGGATTAGTCTCTGTCTCGCGTACGATGCTGTCGGGATTAGCTCCGGCATCCAACAGTCTTGACAGTGCGGTTATGTGAATGTTAACATACGTTAGCTTATCAGGGCGAGTCGATTGCGCACACGTTGCAATAAGTTGCTGTAACAAAGTTAACGAGTCCATTACAAGTTTAGCCAATTATCATCCTACTCACTGTTAGAAATCCCAGTCACTGTCCCGTTCAGTAAGACTCACCGGTGACATTGAGCTCGCCTCCAACAAACCAGTTAATTTTGCCCGTGGTGAAGTCGCAGTTTCGGACCTGCTCGAACGGTTTGCTCCACAGTAAGCCGTCCTTGGCCAGCGAACCCCAGAAAGCGTCCGGGTCCTGCTCGGAAAGTTTCTTGAGCTGTGTGTAACTGCGCGACGCGCAGCTGCCAGGCATCTGCGTACTCGGCATGCCATACGCGCCCCGTAGATGACCCGCACTCCTCGAAAAGCCAAGGTGCCAGCAGAGATTCCGACTCAGGCAGGTACGCCTGCAGAGCCAACGCAAAAGGCCCATATTCTTGCCTGCCGCCATGTTCCGAGACACTTCACACTTATTTCCTCCTTCTGCAGATGGAGAACACGAAAGTCAGCAATAGACCCCCGGGGATGAAGGAAGGAGGAGTCAGCGTCGAGCCGCCGGCTGCCAGTCGCGAAGCACCTGAGCTCGCAGGTTTCCCGCTTTGGTGGATGTACGCGCGCACTCAACGCTCGCGCCCAAGCAGTCAGAAGCTCGCCAGCGCCGCCCGACCCGCCCAGTCAGTCAGCTGCGCAGCACAAGACGTCCGATCTGCTCGCGTCGCCAGCCAGCCAGACCATCGGCGAGTGCCACGCCGTCAAGAGCTCTTCGCGAGGATGTCAAAGTGAAGACGGAGGAGCACCACCCGAGTACGCCGTACTTGTTCACATTTTACTTTCGGTTTTGTGTTTTCTTTTTGCTTTTTTCCGGAAAAAAAACACACAGCGAACACAGTGTGACTGCCAGGTTGCGCATGTGATATTATGCGTTCGTAATTGTCGTGTTCTAGAAATCCCAACAAAGCCACTCATTTTGTAAAAGTGGGGTTGATGAGTCAGTGATTAGGCAACACTTTACTTCTCATTTTTACATAAAAAACAAAATAAGAGGACAGCTTCAGAGGAGCACACGGGCCCAGCCAGTAACGAAGATCCTCGTCCTAAATGCAGAAGAAGTTGGACATAACCAGGCCGGTACGCCAGGCTTAATGAGTTCGTAACTGTGCTTCATATATTGCAACAATGCCATATACCCTGCCGTTCATTCTTAAACTTTGTGAAGTGCCTTGAGCATCGGAAAGGTGCTATATAAATAAATGCATTGTTATTATTATTTAGTTATTGAAGAAAACTGAAATCGTCAGTGCAAAACCCTCAGCAAAGACTGGAGGAACTTCAAACCTGCGCCTCAAGTGCTGAGAGGGTAGAAAAGACCCTCACCGCTCCCAGTCAGAGTCTGCAGGTGCTACAAAAATCTGCAGCTCACCAAAACCCACTTAATGGCACTAAAAAAAAAACCCATAAATGACTTACTTGTAAGTTTATGTAATGCAGTCTACAAAACACCAAAATGTTCCCCTTTCAAATCCCACCTTTACTCCTATCATCATTGTTAGATAATAATCAATATTATGTCAGAGCAGTGGCGTGCAGCGGATAAAAGATGCCCGGGGCAAACTACTTGATTGTATGCCCCCTAAGGTGAGGTGCTGTCAAAGTGAATGATAAAGAATGGCATATTAAATAAGAAATAAACACTTTATTCAAATGAAACATTCATTTTAAGTTTGTTTCCCCCAATTAGATCAATTGTACTTCCTCATTTTTTACATCGTCTGTGAGGAATTCTTTCTCAGTGCTGATTAAAGCCACGCTGGTCAGATGCGCTTGTGACGTGGAAGGTCTGAAAGGTCAAGGACCCCGACCAGACTCCTAACTACATATCTCCTCGACTTGCCTTACTGGACTAACTAGAAAAAGAACACGCGAGATGAAATAAGTGAGGGAAACACTTCACTGCACCACCAAAGTTGGACAAATGACCCTCAACACGTTCACTGTGCATACGGGACTGAGGGAGAGGGAGCGGTGCAAGCACTTCTAGCGTTTAGAAGTCATAGTGCTTCACCGTGAATGAGCTACAATAATTTAAATTTTTCCATATTAAAATTAGTTTTGAAATGGAGCAACACTCTTTAGATTGGATGTGCTGCCCCCCGATATATGGATGCCCGGGGCATGGAAAGTGTAAAAGAAGTGAGCATGGTGCCTCAAAATAAAAAGTCTAAGAAGTGGGCTTTATGGGAATAGACTCGACAAAGGGAACGCCAGTCAGGAGAGGTGCAGACACAAGTGGATACGGAGGAAAGGCACTGAAGTCACACGGAGGGCAAGAGATTTAAAATAACTTTGATCGGTCACGTGGATAGTATTGTATATTTGGTTGACATAAAACAGCAATTACAGAAACAAAACTCCAAATAATATCTACAGTAAATTCTTTAATGTTAATGCAAATTAGTTTGCAAGAAGCACCTCAGTATGTGCTATCTTTATATATAATACACTACTGTGGCTATTCGTTTGTCTGTCCAGGATTCTAAATCACCTGTAGCTCACAAACAGTTTGACCTGTTGACCTGAAATTTAGTACCCATATACTACGTGACGTCTACTATCTGCTTTCGGTGTGGTTATTGACCTCCAATGTTATTCCTCTTTTTATTTTTATTTTATTTTATTGTCAACTCTCGGCAGGGCGGCCGTGTGGCACATGCGTGGGGGCGCCGTTCTCATTCCCTACCACCATCACTTCCCCTACGTCTTCATATCTTAAATCATTCTTGAGGCAGATTGAAGACTTAAGTGCCAGCTTACGTGAAAAATTAAGGAAACATACTAAGCAATTGCAACACAAACACTGACTTAATCAGTTATAACGCAAAAAGATGCAGACGAAAGAAGAGAAGAAGCGGGCCGCTAGGGTGGAGAAAAGAAGAGCTGCTCTGGAAACAGCAAGTGTATCAACCTCGGAGCAAACGAATGCCAAATGTACAGAGAAAGAAAGAGGATGAAAACCAGGAATGCTCAAGTCAAGTGTATTCACTGCACGATATCGTTATAGCAGTGTGCCGTTACTGGTATATTAATAAGCTGATAACGTCCAAGACCACACAGAGTGTGAAGAAACAGCCTGCTGCTTGTTACTTGAGCTCCTTTCACTATAAATATTGTAACTCTGCCAGGTTAACTTTCCCAGCCTCTTTTGCACTGCAACATCAGATCAACTTTCCCATCATTTCATTTTGTGTTTACTTTTAGCAATTTCCAGTAAATTAAATGTGAATAAAACTGCATGTGTGAAACCAGTTTTATAAACACAAATGTTAATCTGATGACTAATTTTACTCAACAGCTGGGCTCTTACAGCGTTCGCAACTTGCTAATATTGCATTCATGCACGTTGGTTCTCGCCGACGAATGACACAGTTTCTGCGAATGAAAGTTTATGTTTCTCTTACCTCTGTAGTTTAAATAAATACTTTGGGAAACGTTGGTTCCTTTAATTTCGAATACTGCTCCGCTAATCTCACCACATTATCTTGAGAAAATGTAGGCAAAATTAAGCGATGCAGAGAACTCCATGAAACACTGCTGTGGTGTAATGCTGCAGCCACCTGCGAGGACACAGAGTTGTAAAACACGGCTTCCATGATAACTTGTGGCTGCCACAACTCCATTGTGATAAGGATCTGCTTGAAACCAGGCTGAAAAGTCACTAGAAGGTGGTGTAGTCCGTCACCCGTGTGCTCCTGTGACACCACAATCCAGCGACTGACATGTTCTCTGACTTAAAGTCATGCATTGTGATGCCAGCCTAATAGAGCTAAGCAGTAAACGCCCGCAACGCAACTGCTGCCTGACTATGCAGAGCTTCATACACGTACAAAACAGCAGGACAGTTGGAAACTGTGATGGAGGGGCCAGCAGCTCAACCCAACTGGGACACCCCTGGAATGGAATGATGGGAGAAGGCACTTACATGCCGACACTGCCTCCCCCAGAACGCTAGATGGCAGCACTCCTGGAGTGTAGCAGTGCTATGGATTCTCGCAGGGCATCCTGGGACTTGGAGTTTGGATTCTCAGCCCTGTTGGGTGCCATGGGTGCCGCCAGGGGGAGCTGTTGAAGAAACTGGGTACTCATAATTTCCTTATGGCCCAGAAGTACGGACGAGGTAGTCATGAGGACAGAAGCCCCAAAGTACTTCCGGGCTGAAGAAAAAGTCAGTTCTTCATTAGACCCGGAAGTGCCAGCCATTCACGTGGTCGGAAGGACAGAAGCACTTCCGTGTCGAGGACTATTTAAAGGACTGATGGGAACCCAGCAAGTGAGCTGGAGTTGTGAGGTAGAGGACAGAGCTTGCTGGGAGGTGTGGAGGAGAGAATTGGGATTTACTTGTGTTTAATATCGTATTTATTTGCCTGTTTATTGGTGATGGTGGTGCTTGAGGAGCACTGTACATAAAGAAGAAACTAAAACAACTTCTTGGTGCTTTTAACCTGCTCTTGTCAGTGGCTGTGTGTCGGGTTAAGCACTGGTATAGCGCCACCTAGTGTTACAAAACACAAAGTAATTATTAGCTTTGCCACAATAATTCCAGCCTAATAGCGTACAGGCAGCAATACTGAAAGAATATCTAACTTGTTTTATTCACACCCCTCCAAGGAACATCCATACCCCCTCACCAAAAAAATAGGAGTTTAATCATTAATGGGTTTTGTGGATGAAATCTGCCTCAGCACAAGGAGAACACGTCACGTGTGTGTGCGCTTGGGAGGCAGCTTAAGGGCTCTGGTGATGGTAATTAGCCATCGAACCAGGGATTGGCACTGTATGCTAAGGCCTCCTTCCCTCTTCCTCCCTCTGCATAATGGAAGATTGACAGCCATTCTACAGCTGACGTTGTTCCCTGAATCCCATATGACTAGATGGTCGGCCATGTTTGAGTTAGTTCTGATTCGGATTCCCATCTGAGAAGACATTATGGCTGTCTTTGTAAACAGATCATCTCTTTTTTGATTTATTTCTTTTTGTGTCCTAAACCTTTCTCGTGTCTGCTTCTTATCTTACAACATAAACACCCGGTAGATGACACCTCAGTCTAGAATTCATTCAGAGCTGAACAACACTTTGCACCATTTTATTTTTGCACTCCCTTAACTGAATTTCTGAGTGCTGTTTTTGTAGGACAGGGTGATGTAGAGGGAGATGCTATCCCATACAGCGATAAGCACTGGATAGGAATGACTTGTGGCCATGCTGGAAAAACACAGCATAGTAAAATGTCTGTCCATTTACTCATTTTATATTCCTGCCTTTTTATTTAATGGCAGTTAGAGCCTGACCTGCACATTACTGGGAGGCACATTCACAAACATCTCCACACCGCGTCCATTCGGCCTAACAGCAAGCACAAAACTGTAGGAGGAGACCCCTGAAAATGACAAGCAATTGTCTTGAATGAATCAGGGCAATGTGCTGACATAAATTACTGTCTGTGTGTCACACACTGTTCTGCTCGTAAGGGACTGATTTCTCGTAAACCAGCGGATTAAACAGACTGCCTGACAGATAAATAAATAGGCCAGAAATGTGCTGAAACAACAACAGATTGCAAAAGAAAGACATTCCAAGTTACATTCCTGTTCCAGCTAAAAGAGATAATCTGATCAGTGATACTCAAGTGTAGAAATGTACGTCTAGCAGAGAGGAGGGTTTCTGAAACCATTAATATACTTTAGCAAGAACTACTGATATTTTTGAAAAACCCAATATAATCCTTGTAGAAGCTACTGATGTCATACAGTCATTATTGTTGAACCCGTGTCAGAGTAATAGACTGTGTCAAAAAACATTGGGCAAACAGCAAGTTCATGCGTTAGGTAAGTGGCTTCTGGTTAGAGGTGCTGCAGTTACACAAAGCTGAAGCTCCCGTGTTTAGTTTATGTTTAAACTTCATTCACACCTTTAGTTTCCACCTTCAGTAGACAAAGAGCAGGACTGTCACTGCCTAACCAGCAGTGCCTCGTGCTTGCCAAGTCTCCGAGACTCTACCTGTGACGTCACGCCAACAAGCACTGACAGAAGGTCAGGTGAAGAAGGAAAGAAAGAAAGCTTTTCTTAACTCTAGTAAAATAGAGTTTACACATACATGTTGTGAAAGCCACGGCGACGTACAGCTCCCCAAAGCCGGACACAGACAGGCACAGAGACACACACGTGTAAAACACCACACTCGGCTCTATTATCCGCTCCCCACTTCAGAGCACATTAGACAATTATCAAGCACAACAATGCTGCTCAGTCCCTCTCCCTCTCTCTCTCTCTCTCTCTCTCTCTCCCTCTCTCTCTCTCTCTCTTTTCTTCCTTCTCTATTTCTTTACCGCCTCCACTCCTCTCCCAGCAAGCTTTGTCCTCCACTTCCCAACTCTGGCTCCTTGAACGGAGTGAGGTGTCCCCTCTTATACTGCACCCAGGAACTTCTCCAGGTGCTCTCCAATTGTCTTCTTTCAGCACTTCCAGCTGAGGCAGAAGTGCTGTAAGGGCCCCCCGAAAGTGCTCCATGTGTTCCCAGATCTTTTTCTGGTAGCAGTTCCAGGTGTGGCGGAGGTGCTGCAGTCCAGGGCTCCAGAACTTTCCAGGTGCCCCCTGGTGGTGCCCATGGGCTCCAGCAGGGTTGACCTTCTAAGCTCTAAACCCGTGGCCCCAATGTAATCCAGGGGGTTTGCCCTCTTGTGTTTTCCGGGGGGAGCCTTCCATCAGAGGGGCATCCGTCACAATGTGAATAAAGACCCCAAATCCTTTTTTCATTCACTAATGTATCCAAATGCAACAATTCCATCGACTCAACAAATCTTACAAGAATTTTAATTCTTTGATCGGAATTTGAAAGAAAGTCGAACTTACAAGAGCCTTTGAATATAAGAGGCAATAGAGGGCATTATTTATTGTAATCAGTATATTATTTGTATGTATATATAATCTCAATCAATTTAAATTTTATTTGTCTCATACAACAACAGGGCAGCACGGTGGCACAGTAGGTGGCGCTGCTTCCTCTCAGTAAGGAGACCCGGGTTCGCTTCTCAGGTCCTCCCTGCGTGGAGTTTGCATGTTCTCCCCGTGTCTGTGTGGGTTTCCTCCCACAGTCCAAAGACATGCAGGTCAGGTGCATTGGCGTTCCTAGATTGTCCCAACTGTGTGCTTGGTGTGTGAGTGTGTGTGGCATCCTGCCCGGGATTAGTTCCTGCCTTGCGCCCTGTGTTGGCTGGGATTGGCTCCAGCAGACCCCTGTGACCCTGTAGTTAGGATATAGCTGGTTGGACAATGACTGACTGACTGACATACAACAACAACAACATTTATTTATTTCTATAGCACATCTTCATACAAATAATGTAACGCAAAGTGCTTTACAAGATGTCAAAGAAATAGTTACAAGAAAAGAAAAACAAATTCAAATTAGAAAAGAATAATAATGAAGAAGCAACAAAAAGCACACTTAACATAACATAGAGATATAATTAGTACAAATGTAAAGGAATCAAGAAAAACAAAATTCTTCTTTCAAAGTTGCCCTTGTATAAAATGACACCTCCTTCCAGGAATCCAGGATTCTTATGGATGAGGAACTGGAAAGGGCGGAGTCAGGGACCCTCACTGGGCAGGAGTAGACAATGTTAGCAGCAGCGCCACCTCTCATCCCTGCGGGTCATTACACACCTCGACAGAGCCCGTAATGAGATCCTCCAATGAGTAAGCGTGACACGTACCTCGTTCAGAGCAGCCATGTATACACTCACCTAAAGGATTATTAGGACCACCATACTAATCCGGTGTTTGACCTTCAGAACTGCCTTCATTCTACGTGGCATTGATTCAACAAGGTGCTGAAAGCATTCTTTAGAAATGTTGGCCCATATTGATAGGATAGCATCTTGCAGTTGATGGAGATTTGTGGGATGCACATCCAGGGCATGAAGCTCCCGTTCCACCACATCCCAAAGATGCTCTATTGGGTTGAGATCTGGTGACTGTGGGGCCATTTTAGTACAGGGAACTCATTGTCATGTTCAAGAAACCAATTTGAAATGATTCGAGCTTTGTGACATGGTGCATTATCCTGCTGGAAGTAGCCATCAGAGGATGGGTACATGGTGGTCATGAAGGGATGGACATGGTCAGAAACAATGCTCAGGTAGCCCATGGCATTTAAACGATGCCCAATTGGCACTAAGGGGCCTAAAGTGTGCCAAGAAAACATCCCCCACACCATTACACCACCACCACCAGCCTGCACAGTGGTAACAAGGCATGATGGATCCATGTTCTCATTCAGTTTACGCCAAATTCTGACTCTACCATTTGAATGTCTCAACAGAAATCGAGACTCATCAGACCAGACAACATTTTTCCAGTCTTCAACTGTCCAATTTTGGTGAGCTCGTGCAAATTGTAGCCTCTTTTTCCTATTTGTAGTGGAGATGAGTGGTACCCGGTGGGGTCTTCTGCTGTTGTAGCCCATCCGCCTCAAAGGTTGTGCGTGTTGTGGCTTCACAAATGCTTTGCTGCATACCTCGGTTGTAACGAGTGGTTATTTCAGTCAAAGTTGCTCTTCTATCAGCTTGAATCAGTCGGCCCATTCATTCTCCTCTGACCTCTAGCATCAACAAGGCATTTTCGCCCACAGGACTGCCGCATACTGGATGTTTTTTTTTCCTTTTCACACCCTGCTTTGTAAACCCTAGAAATGGTTGTGCGTGAAAATCCCAGTAACTGAGCAGATTGTGAAATACTCAGACCGGCCCGTCTGGCACCAACAACCATGCCACGCTCCAAATTGCTTAAATCACCTTTCTTTGCCATTCTGACATTCAGTTTGGAGTTCAGGAGATTGTCTTGACCAGGACCACAGCCCTAAATGAAGCAACTGCCATGTGATTGGTTGATTAGATAATTACATTAATGAGGAATTGAACAGGTGTTCCTAATAATCCCTTAGGTGAGTGTACATCAACAGACCCGTCTTGAACTCTGATGTAGCAGAGCAGAGCTCCTGGGCTGATTTCAGTCTAAGAGATTGAAAATTAAGAGGTGACATGAATGAAGTATTTAAATTATGAAAAGAATTACCCTAGAAGTCACTTTAAAAATAAATTATTCAACAAGAACAGTAATAGGGTTGGAAACATGTTAAGGGCACATTTTGCACAAATGTTTTAAAGTTTTTCTTCATGCAAAGAGCCACAGATACATGGAATAAGTGACCCAGTAGTGCAAAACGTTAGAGACCTTTAAATCTCGGCTTGATGTTATTTTGAACAATCTCAGTGAATACAATGGACAAGCATGTTTGGATGAAGAGCCTGTTCTTGTCACAATTTTTTTAATGTTCTAATGTAATATCATTCATCTAGATTTAAAAATGGCTACGGATTATAAAAGCGACTCCACAGAGATAAAAAAAAAAACTACAAAATTTTCAGTTCAATTATTGAGCTGCAAATATTTGTTCACTGTCACGCACGTGCGCATAGGTGACAGCTTAAGGGCTCCGACCATTGTAATTCCCCGCCACTCCAGGGGTTGGCGCTGTGTCCTAGTGCCTTTTCTCTGCCTCCCTCTGCGGACAGGATGATTGACAGCTGTAACACCCCTGACATCACATCTGGTGTCCGTCCTCCTGGTCCCACCTCTTCCTGCCGGAAGGACTTATGACCAGACGTTCAGTCAATTTAAAAACAGTTCACGTTGGAACTCGTCTCTGAAAAGACTTTTCTGTAATCACTGCTTGTTTTCTTTTGCATTCCTGCCTTCCAGTTATATGGAGTCACCTGGGTGCTGCCCTAACTCTTCATCATGGTCTGTCTGTTCTCTTACAACAATAAAAGCTGGAAATTAACAGAAATCCATGAATCCACACCTCCCTAGTCAGCAATGTTGACTTGAATAATGGTGTGACCCAAACAGATTGCGTGGTGATAAAATGCTTAATAAGACCGCTCTCAGTTCCTGCTCAGGACTGTGCCCAGCTTGTACCCTCTTATCATCAGACTGGACATTTTTTGTTTTTCCATACTGTATATTTGCTGCTGGCAAGTTACCCATGTCAGTTGTACTAAACACTTTTATCTCTCTTGCCCTCCTGCTCCTGCTCTACAGTTCATTCAGATCAGAACTTTATTTTTTATTGTTTCATATCTGGATTTCTGGTTACTCATTTCCCCTTTGTCTCATATTAGGAAAGAGTTCCTGTCATTCTTAGCATATTTGAATTTCCCTTGGATCTTCTATTACAATTCAATTGCAGCACTTTCACCAGACTTCCGGAAATTGCGTATTTTATGCCAAAGTCTAACAAATGCATGCCAGTTTTCCAAAGGCAATTGTTTGCAAGGGGATTCTGAAACGAAAATGTTATATGAAACAAAGCTAACACTAGACTTAAAAATGAATAACACTATTCACTCAATTTTTGTTTGATACAGGAGAAACTAGGGTGAAATGACACCTTTTACTGGCCATGCATTTGTAATCTATTTAGTTAGCCAATAAAAGGTGTCATTTCACCCTACTTTCTCCTGTATCACTCTATGGCTAACACGGTACGGCACTCTACTGCTTAATTTTGTTTATGATTATCGACATTCGTGTTTTTTGTTACATTTTTCTTTATTTGTTTTTTAGGTCTTCCTGGTCCAACCCTTTGAATTTGAAACTCTTCGACAAGCTCAGAATAGGCAACATCATTTTAGAAAGAAACCTGCGCTGTTTCCTATAATAAGGAAAACTGTGGGACCCTGTTATGAGTAAGTAGTTACTTTATTAAGTAAAAGTCAAGCTCAGTGATCTCCAAAACCTCCTATTTCTTATTTAAATTGATTTCTGGACACTCTTAACGATATTTCTTTTATGAAAAGCATTCGACTTTTTGTGATCTAGAGTTTTACCTCATTATGGAAAAGTAAGGATCTTTTTACTTTTCTCATGGTTAGCCCCCTCTATGAGCAGGTGAAGTTTGGTCTTTCTAGTTTGTCAAAATGGTCTGTACCAGCAGTTCTTAATTTGTTGTGCAATACAGGGAACACACCAAAAAAAAGGGAAAAAAGTGGTCTTTACAACGATTCTTAGTCGCACAATGGTCAAACCTTTGTCTCCATGATGGGCTGCACTGATATTGCACCAGTCTGCTCCACAGCGCTCCTTCTGCACCACTGCACTTCGTTCTCCTGTCCTGTTTCAAGTCTCTCACTGCTCACATGGGGTCTCAGGTAACAGCTTCCCCTCACACCCCATCTGTCCGTGTTAGGATCGAGTCTACCCAGGAAAAACATGCCAAGGTCAATGGGGTTTTTTTTTTTAAAAAGGGAGCATCTCAGGTTAAGTTCCGCCCCCCCCCCCATGCCCCCCATCACATACAAGTAGTCTCTGTTTGTTTCTGTCTGGTTCACTCCGCAAACATTTCAATATTGTTAGTTTTGGTACATTTGTTACTTCTTAGGTGTACCAACATTTTTATGACAGTTTTAGAAATTGGCAGACTAATGTACAGGTAGATCAATATACAATAAGTAACAAGACAAATATTAACAGTTATTAATAATAGAATAAAAGTATCTCTTGTCACACACTCTACAGATGGGTAAAGCTACCAACACCCCATCTGTCCCCATTCTCTTTGTTCTTTCCTCTGCCTTAGACATAGTTGACCATCACATCCTCCCTGCCACCCTCTCGGACTTCAGCATTATTGTGACCGCTCTCAGAAGGTGTGAATCCTTCTACTTGGGGAGAACCTACTGTGCGCCCTGGAGAGAAGAGATGCCAAGGGTGCATCAGGCAAGCCCAGGGGTACCCCAAGGATCAGTGCTGGGTAGTCTCCTCTTCTCCTTGTACACCAGCTCACTTGTGCCATGGTTTCTCATATTAGTGCTATGGTGAAGACGGTCAGCTTTACTTGTTGTTCACTCCAGAGGATCACATGGTCTCAGCTGGAATCTGTGCTTGGCGCACGGAGATCGCTACTTGGATAAAGGAGGCTGAACCTTCTTATTACACTAGCCGGCCCTTCTCCTCACCCCGTCTATGTAAAGGTAACACCTGCTAAGACAGTGCACAACCCTGAGGTGATGATTGACCAAGCTACCCTTTACTGACCACACTGCAAAGGTCCCAATCATTTTCACATATACATATATTGTCGAGGGTGCCAGCTTTGTGCTCCAGCCCTCACCCCCAGGAGGAGCTCTCCCGACAGCAGGATCGTGCCCCGAGTTCCAGCAGGGCCTCATGGACTATGTAGTATTTATACACAGCCCTGCTGGATACCTTGGGGGCCACCGGGAGTCGCTGTAGGGGGGCTCGTGGGCTCTTGTGTGCCCTATAACCCGGGAGTACGTCACGGTCCCGTGACAGGAAGGAATGACGTGCTCCCGGGGTGAAGAAAAGGACTGTTTACCCTACTGTTTAAGGAATAAGGGACTGTGGTCTGATTGGACAGGAACACCTCCAGGTCAAGGTGTATAAAAGGAGTGTGGGCCAGTCCAGACACTGAGCTGAGCTGGGAGGTAGGAGGGCGAAGTGTCGGGGCAAAGTGTCTGGGCGAGGAGGAGAGATTATTGTGTTTATTTTGTGATTGGTATTGGAGTAGTGTGGAGGGTGCTTTGTGCACATTGTTGAGAAATAATAAAGGAGTATTGGACTTTTATCCAGTGTCCAGCGTAGTACCTGAGGGTTAAAGGGAGCACTAGCGCCCCCTACTGCCATAATATATATATATATACTGCTCAAAAAAATTAGAGGAACACTTTGAAAACACATCAGATCTCAATGGTAAAAAAAAAATTGTGCTGGCTATCTCTACTGATATGGACTGGTAATGTGTTAGGAACGAAAGGATGGCACATCGTTTGATGGAAATGAGGGCTGAATTCAAAGACACCCCGAAAGTCAAAGTGAAAAAATGATGTGGCAGGCAGGCGAGTCCATTTGGCCGAAATGTCATTGCAGCAACTCCAAATCGTACTCAGTAGTTTGTATTTATGAAGTGAATGCGATGTATGGTGTGCAGCACCGTCAAATATTAACGTGACTTTATTTGTCTGATTCTTTATGGAGGTGCAGCTGCTCATTCTACTCTGCTGCTGGCTCTCATGCACCCCTGACACGAGACTGATGTGATAACAAACAAGCTTTCACTTGTTTGGATGATACAATCTCACGTTCCATACTTGTCATGTTACATTCCTGTACTTTCTTTCTTTCTAACAAATGTAGCAGAAACAGGTTTTCACTAAGCGACTGCGCCTGTAGTTCTGTTATAGAAACATAAATGCTACAGCTTTGTGAGTACAAACATATACAGTGGGTTCAGAAAACATTCAGCCCCCTTGACTTTCTGCACACTTTATTCGGTTGTAGGTTTCATTTTGAATGGATAGATGTGCCATTGTTGCCACTCCATCTACACTCAATTACCCAAGTGAAGACATGTTTCCACAAAGATTTGCAGATTCATTAAAAACTAAAAACGGAAATCTCTCGTTCATAGAAGTATTTCGACCCTTTTCTGTGGCACTCCAAATTGTGCCCAGGTGTCTCTGTTTGTTTTAATTTCCCTTGAGATGTTTCTGGAACTTTACTGGAGTCCATCTGTGGCAAACTGAGCTGATTAGACATTGGTTAGAAAGGCACGTGTGCACCTGTGCATAGAAGGTCCCATGATTCACACTGTGTGTCAGGACAAAGACCAAGCCATGAAGTCCGAGGAACTCTCTGTAGACCTCTGTGATTGAATTGAGGGGAGGCATGGATTGGTGGCAAGTGTATACCACCTGCACTTCAGAACAGGCGATCTACCTGAAGCTAAGCATGTTTGGGTCTGGCCAGTACTTGGATGGGAAGCCATCTAGGAAACGGTTGGGTTAATGCAGGAAGAGGTATTGGTGAGGCCATCAGGAGGCATTTACCCTGTGGTCTGTGTGTGGATCCCAATGCCCAGTGCAATGACAGGGACACTGTGTGGTAAAAATTGGCACTGCCCTTCAGCATGAGAAGGAAAATTGAGGTCCTGACTCTCTGTGATAATAAAATACCCTTGGAGATCTTTAGAAAAGAGTAGGGTGTTGCCTAATGTGCAGGCCCACCCAAGGCCTAGTCATTCTGGCCCCTAATTATCACCTGTCTCTATCCTGGTAACTATCTCTGTCACCCCTTCAGCACCTAACAGCTAATGTGTGGTGAGCGTACTGACACAAAAGAATGGCTGCCACCGCATCATCCAGGTAGGTGCTACACATTGATGGTGGTTGAAGTGGCACCCTACTGTCTGTGCAAAGTGTTTTGAGTAGGTTAGAAAAGTGCAATATACATGTAATGTATTATTATTATTATTATTATTGTTGTTGTTAATAAAACATTTTTAAAGTTTTGAATGGTCCAATGTGGGCGGCGCAGTGGGTAGAGCTGCTGCCTCGCAGTTAGGAGATCCGGGTTCGCTTCCCAGGGCCTCCCTGTGTCTGCGTGGGTTTCCTCCCACAATCCAAAGACATGCAGGTTAGGTGGATTGGCGATTCTAAATTGGCCCTAGTGTGTGCTTGGTGTGTTTGTGTGTGTCCTGCGGTGGGTTGGCACCCTTGTGCCCTGTGTTGGCTGGGATTGGCTCCAGCAGACCCCCGTGACCCAGTGTTCGGATTCAGCGGGTTAGAAAATGGATGGATGGATGGATGAATGGTCCAATGTGCATAGTAGCCCCCATTATTGAGAAATGCCAGATGTTTGGAACCATCAGGACTCTTCTTAGAAGTGGCCACCCTGCCAAACTAAGTAACTGGGCAAGAAGAACCTTGGTCAGGGACACCACTGAAAACCTGACGCTCACTCTAACAGCTTTAGCAGTCCTGCTGGAAGGTCAACCATCTTGAAAGCCCTTCATCAATTATACTTTTATGGCCGAGTGGCTAAATGGAAGCCACTCTTGAGTAAAAGGCATATGACGGCCCGCTTGGAGGACTCTGAGAACATGAGCAAAAAGGAGTGATGACGCAAAAATTGAAGTCATTAGCCAGAAATCCAAGCACTATGTCTTGAGAAGACCAGGCACTGGTGGTGGCAGCATCATGGCATGGGGAGAGGGAGAGTGGTCAATACTGAGGGAAGGATGAATGCAGCCAAACACAAAAAGGTCCTTGAATTAAGTCTGTGCCAGAGTGCGTGTGCCCTCAGACGGGGGTGACGGTTCAGTTTTCTGCATAACAGCGACCTGATGCATACAGCCAAGACAACACTGGAGTGGCTTCAGGACAAGTCGGTGAGGGTCCTTGATTGAGCAAGCCAAAGCCCAGACTTAAACCCCATAGAACATGCGTGGGGGACTTTAAGATGCCAGCTTACAGACACTTGCCATCCAATCTGCCAGAGCATGAGAGGATCTGCCAGGAAGAGAGGGATAAACTGCTCAACTCCAGGTGTGGAAAGCTTGTAGAGCTTACCTGAGAAAACATGAGGCTCATCAAAATGGCTACTAAAGTAAAGTACTGAATTAAGGGTCTGAATTCTTCAAGGAATGAGAGATTTTAGCTTTTAATTTGTAATACATTTGCAAGCCTTAATGAAAACATGTTTTCACTTGGACATTATAGGTTATTGAGTGTAGATTGATGGGCAAAAA
Organism: Polypterus senegalus; assembly: GCF_016835505.1. NCBI lineage: Eukaryota > Metazoa > Chordata > Cladistia > Polypteriformes > Polypteridae > Polypterus > Polypterus senegalus. The sequence goes on from NC_053169.1 coordinate 5,248,192, forward strand.
TGACAAATTTATTGATCTGAAATTAAATCGACCTCACAATAAAGTGTGCAGAACGTGAGGGAGTCTGAATACTTTCTCAATCCACTGTATAAGATTGGCACCAGAAGTGGCAGAGGCAGGGCATTAAGTGATGCCAGTAGGCCTTGACTTGACTTCTTCTCCATTCTAACAGTGGAAACAGAGAGATGGCAATTGGCTGTGATTCGCCCTTAGTCTTCACCAATGTGTCCCTTCTCCAAAACCCATGAGACAACTCCCCATGCTCAGATGTTTGACAATTTATATCTGAATATTACAAAAGATGTCCATTAAAGTAAATTTAATTTACCACTCCACTGAAAAGAAACTGAAGTATGAGAAAGATCAGCACAGATGATACAGTGGACCAAAGTAGCTGATGTTTGCAGCTAGAGGCTATGTAACTTTTTCATTTGTGTGTCTCATTTCATTTCACCAGCTGGGGTAGTTTTAATCCATCCATCCATCATGAAGCCCCCTTAATTATCTTTAAGGTGTTGGGACCACCAGCCGATCCTGGCAGTAGGAAATCACCCTGGACAAGACCCCGGGGAATAGTGACACACACCTAGTCACACATGGGAAACGTGCAGTTGTCAGATATTACCCTCGGACAGAAGTCTTTGGGATTTTTGTGGGGGGTTAGAAGAACTTAAAAAAAAATTGTACAGGCATTGACTTAACCCTTTCAGCCCTGACATCCTATTACTAGAACATAAATATGCAGCTGTTTTTGTAAAGCGCAGGTACGTTTGCAGCCATTGGAACCGGGCGTGTGCCACTGTGAGCGCAGACTGGCATACAGTCCGGGAAACACGGAAGTGAAAATGGACGCTTCCGGACTGTGTGCGCCACATAATAAGTAGCTCCACTTTCAAGTTTATTTCTTCAAGAAGATGGAAGTATTTGGCAATTATTATATAATAATAGTCATCATGTTGTTGTTTTTTTTTTTTCATTTTTGAGCTCCCTAGACACCCCAAAGGTAGAATATCTCACAAAATCATTTTTCCCATGAAAACAGAAAATCCAGGGCCGAAAGGGTTAATGTGCCAACTTCACGGCAGACAGCACCCGGGTCAGGCCTCAGACCCTTGAGCTGTGAGCCAGCAGCAATAAGCACAGTGCCACCCCAGTGCCATCTTCCTCAGTTTTAATTTTATAGAGTTCAAAAATGTGAGAAAGGCAAAGGCTGAGTAGATTGTAGTGAGACTTTAACTTAATCTTATTGCTCTTTTCCGCTCAGTATGTACACCAAGTCTTAAGAGGCACGTTACCCATTGAACAGGGCAATCCTCTCCAAAGGTTAGTAACGTACAGCCTTGACTTTTGAACAATAAGCGTACAGTATGTACAGTCCACAGTCGCCCCCCCCCACCCCTTTATTTTTAGCACTGCAGGATTTATCAGAACGTATCAATTAATGTCAATGTCAATTTATTTCTATAGCACATTTAAAACAACATAGTAATGATGTGGCCAAAGTGCTTTACAATGATAGAATAAAAGAAAAACAAAACAATTAACATCAAAACATAAATAGAAATAAAATATACTCAGCAAAAAAAGAAACGTCCCTTTTCCAGGACTGTGTATTTCAACAATAATGTTTTAAAAACCCAAATAACTTTACAGATCTTCATTGTAAAGGGTTTAAACAATGTTTTCCATGCATGTTCAATTAACCATAATGCACCTGTGGAATGGTCGTTAAGACCGCTTACAGAAAGTAGGCATTTAAGGTCACAGTTCTGAAAACGCAGGACACTAAAGAGACTTGTCTACCGACTGTGAAAGATGCCCAGGGTCCCTGCTCATCTGCGTGAACGTGCATTAGGCCTGCTGCAGGGAGGCATGAGGACTGCTGAATAAATTGCCATGTCCGCACTGTGAGACGCCTAAGACTGCGCTACAGGGAGACAGGAAGGACAGCTGATCATCCTCGCAGTGGTAGACCACGTGTAACAACACCTGCACAGGATCGGTACATCCGAATATCACACCTGCGTGACAGGTACAGGATGGCCACAACAACTGCCCGAGTCACACCAGGAACACACAATCCCTCCATCGGTGCTCAGACTGTCCGCAATAGGCTGAGAGAGGCTGGACTGAGGGCTTGTAGGCCTGTTGTAAGGCAGGTCCTTACCAGACATCACCAACAACAACGCCGCCTATGGGCACAAACCCACCTTCGCTGGACCAGACAGGAGTGGCACAAAGTGCTCTTCACTGATGAGTCACGGTTTTGTCTCACCAGGGGTGATGGACGGATTCGTGTTTATCATCGAAGGAATTGAGCACGTCTGGGACCTGTTGGATTGCAGGGTGAGGGCTAGGGCCATTCCCACCAGAAATGTCCAGGAACTTGCAGGTGCCTTGGTGGAAGAGTGGGGTAACATCTCACAGCAAGAACTGACAAATCTGGTCCAGTCCATGAGGAGGAGATGCACTGCAGTACTTCAAGCAGCTGGTGGCCACACCACATACTGACTGGTACTTTGGATTTTGAGCCTCCCTTCATTTAGGGACACATTGTGAAACATTTTTAGTTTATGTCTTATGGTGTTGACTCTTTTAGTGTTCATACAAATATTTACACATTAAGTTTACTGAAAGTAAAAACAGTTGAAAGTCAGAGGACGTTTCTTTTTTTGCTGAGTATATATGAACATAAAATAAAATACGTAATAAATAGAAATAATGTTATATAATCACAAAGAGGAAACCATCAGTATTACTGAAGGTCAAGGAAAGCAAGTGAATAGAAATGAGTTTTTAATCTCGTTTTGAATTGTAGACGACTCCTTTCTATTATGAGGTAATCCGGCATACTGCACTAAGTATTGTTTTAAGCAAATGTTTTTTTTTTTATATTTGGAATTTTCATCAACTTCCCATGGAAGAAACTCTCGTCATGTCTTCCTGTTTCATTGAACTGGCAAGTGAAATGGAGCCGTCAGGTATTGTAAATGTGTTTAAATTGAATTTGTATTTCACAAAGTCACAATGTAGGTTATTTCATACTGCACCCTTTATTTGCTAAATCACTGCGGCTTTAACACTCCTTGCAGCTCAGACCACCTCCCTGACCCTGGGACTGCGGCTTTCTGTAAGGACTGAAGAGCAACAAGTGGGCGAAGTGCAGAATGGACTTGACCTTGTAGTTCTCACTCCTGCAACATTAAAAACTATGATCTCGAAATGTATTACAAACTTTTACAGACTTCTCTAGCGCCTTCAACACCATCCAACCTCTGATCCTTAGGGACAAGCTGACTGAGATGGGAGTAGACTCACACCTGGTGCCATGGATCGTGGACTATCTTACAGACAGACCTCAATATGTGCGTCTTGGGAACTGCAGGTCTGACATTGTGTGCAGCAACACAGGAGCGCCGCAGGGGACTGGACTTTATCCAGTCCTGTTCAGCCAACATACATCAGACTTCCAATACGACTCGGAGTCCTGCCACGTGCAAAAGTTCACTGACGACACTGCTATGGTGGGCTGCATCAGGAGTGGGCAAGAGGAGTGCAGAAAGTTAATCAAAGACTTTGTTAAATGGTGCGACTCAAACCACTTACACCTGAACACCAGCAAGACCAAGGAGCTGGTGGTGGATTTTAGGAGGCCCAGGCCCGTCATGGACCCCGTGATCATCAGAGGTGATTGTGCAGAGGGTGCAGACCTATAAATACCTGGGAGTGCAGCTGGATGATAAACTGGACTGGACTGCCAATACTGATGCTCTATGTAAGAAAGGTCAGAGCCGACTATACTTTCTGAGAAGGTTGGCATCTTTCAACATCTGCAGTAAGATGCTGCAGATGTTCTACCAGACGGTTGTGGCGAGTGCCCTCTTCTACGCGGTGGTGTGGTGGGGTGGCAGCATAAAGATGAAAGACGCCTCACGTCTGGACAAACTTGTTAAGAAGGCAGGCTCCATTGTAGGAGTAAAGTTGGACAGTTTAACATCTGTGGCAGAGCGACGGGCATTAAGCAAACTCCTGTCAGTCATAGAGAATCCACTGCATCCACTGAACAGGATCATCTCCAGACAGAGGAGCAGCTTCAGTGACAGACTTTTGTCACCGTCCTGCTCCACTGACAGACTGAGGAGATCGTTCCTCCCTCACACTATGCGACTCTTCAATTCCACCCGGGGGAGTAAATGCTAACATTAATTTTATTTTAATTCTTTTCATTTTTATTACTATTTAATTTAATATTGTTTCTTTGTATCAGTATACTGCTGCTGGATTATGTGAATTTCCCCTTGGGATTAATAAAGTATCTATCTATCTATCTATCAAACATGCTACAGCAAAACAGATCAAGTTCTTCAGGAACAGGGCAGGAAGTAGGGAATACAAAGACAATTCCAGAATGTGTAGGTTGGAACTGGCTGAAGGCCAAATGCAAAGACAGGAACAGAACTGGTTCACAGATCAAAATAACCAAACGAGACACCAGCTGAAAGAGATCTTATACGACCGAGCTCAATGGCTGAAGTCGCACATACAGGCCAAGTGGCTATGGGAGGGACGGGGGGCAAAATGTGGCACCATCCCCTCAGCCAAACTGTCCCACATCCCCATACAGTTCCATACTCCCTTTTTGAGAAATGTAAGCCTTGGCTCCTTTTCCCAAGTTTGGGGTCAGGTTTAATGATGTTGGTGAGGCCAAACTTTGTGTTGCAGGCTGCCTGGCTAAAGAAAAGAGCTTCTGAAATGTTTGTTGTTATGCTTTTAAATATACGAAAAAAAAAATATGAGTCTAATAGTGAAAATACAGAGCGAGGGAGAGGTTGGGAACAACGAAAGTAAATAGAAAACAATATGAATGATAAGGGCTGTGCCAACAATGCCAAGCAAAGAGAGACTGGTGTGAAGTGAGCGATGATTTTCAGCATCTGAAGCTACACGAAGGTCAAGGAGAAGGAGAATGTGGAGTGCAGCAGCATCAGGAGATGGCCGATAATGGCTATCAGAAGATTAGTGTAGTGTGAAGTAAGATGATCATCGTGGGCACGAAGCATGAAAAATGTTTGCTTACATGTCTCCTCTGACAGTTTACAGTAATACTAATTACTCATGCACAAAACATATTTACATTGTAATAATGAAGTAAAGTCAATGAAACATTTTGGGGCACCCATAGGAAAACCCCATATAACTGAAGTCTCAAAAATAAAAACAAAAAACAGAGAAATAAAATGTGGGTAAAGCGATAAGTTACGTCTTTTCAGAAGGGAGTCTGCATTCAGCAACCAAAGATGGCAGATCCAGGTTTGCAGAGACCACAAGTGACCTTAGCGGTGCAAAAGCCGCCAATCTTCCGGTCTGCAGAGGCAGAGCTTGAGAAGGCGTTATTAATAATAACAGTAATAATAATAATAATACATTGCATTTATATAGCGCCTTTCCCGTGCTCACGGTGCTTTGTAAAGCGCTAACCCCTGGAGCAGTGGAGCATTGCTGTCAACATACTGTAGCCCTTTACCTGTCCCCTGTGCTTGCGTGCGTGTGACAATATTGTATCAACTGTATTGTGTATACCAGTGGTTCCTGAACTCGGCCCTGAGGACCCCCTGTGGACCCCCTGTGGCTGCAGGTTTTTATTCCAGCTAAATTCACAATTAGTGATAATCACTGACCTCATTTATTTTGATGGTCTTTTTTTCCTTCTCGTATTCTGCCTTTAGAAAAGCACAGCAGTATGATTTTTACATTTATAAGACATTTAGTACTGATTTTGCTTTAAAGACGTACCTCTCTTTTGTGGTTGTCCTATTGTTTTGTTACTTTTTTGTGCAGTTTGCACCCTTCATTGTATCCAAGCACGTTCTAAGAACGGCTCTTACGCTCACTCGGTCCATAGCCATACTAATACCAAACCCCTCATTAAGCCATAAGAAGGATCATTCAGATCATATTCTACGTGTGACATGCAGTGCGAGCACAAAAGGAAGAGGATATCATTGTGGTTACTTAATGAGCACCAGCTCCATTTATCAGGTAACTGTTTGCTTAAGATTGAGTATGAAACACCACTCAGGATTATCAGGCGTCTGTTCTGTGTTACGAAACTTCATCAAAAGAGTACAATATGTTAAATTAAAACAGAACCCTTCTTTACACAATGAGGGGACAGATAAAGACGTCACTGATGTAATAGACCAGCAGTGCAAACGTGTGTGGCCGATCTACTGCAAGTGGCATAAAGAACTAAAAGACTGCATTGAGCGCTTTCAGGACGGAGTGATTTTGAAGTCTTGTCGCTCCATGCAGTGCTACAGCCCACCAGGCGCATGGTCTCCTATTGTGTGTGCCGCCTGCTGCTGCTAAGATATTTTATCTGTGGTACGGTAAACAAAGTGTATATAAAATAAAAATTGAACATATAAATTGATGGCGGTCTGTCTGACATGCTGCTCTTATCTACAGGGGTCTGCTCTTTCACCTTCCGTAGACAAATACGTGAATATGTAAGTACACCTCATGAAATGTTTTTGTCTTCTTTAACATAACTGCATGTGGATCTAATTTGAGCATGGGAAAGGTGCTATATAATTAAAATGTATTATTAATATTATTAATAATATTATCCATCCATCCATTATACTATATCCTAACTACAGGGTCACGGGGGGTCTGCTGGAGCCAATCCCAACCAACAGAGGGCACAAGACAGGCAACAAACCCCGGGCAGGGTGCCAGCTCACCTCAGGGCACACACACACACACCAAGCACACACTAGGGACAATTCAGAATCCCAAATACACCAAACCTGCATGTCTACACGCTACCCACTGCGCCACCGTGACGCCCCTAATAATAATATTATTATTATTATTATTATTATTATTATACAAGACTTGATCTTTAGATAAAGGTGACGGAATTGAAAAAAACAAATGAATTTTTTGTCTTTATGATAATTCATTTAACAAAACATGAACAGATATATCATTTCTAACTGTAGAAGAAATAAGTCCATCTTTGGCTCAAATAGCAGGCATTGCCCCCTCAGTCCAAAGACATGCAGGTTAGGTGCATTGGCAATCCTAAATTGTCCCTAGTGTGTGCTTGGTGTGTGTGTGTGCCCTGCGGTGGGCTGGCACCCTGCCCGGGGTTTGTTTCCTGCCTTGGCTGGGATTGGCTCCAGCAGACCCCCCGTGACCCTGTAGTTAGGAGTATAGCAGGTTGGATAATGGATGGATGGATGTTTTGCTTTGAATTTTTTGCTAAACCTTTTTAAAGATTAACTTTATTGTACTGAGAAATCTCTTTTGTTACGCGATTGACTCATGCTGGATCCAGTTTTGTCAACTCAGTAGCAGCTCGATTTTGGAAACCTGGAAAAGACACAGCCGCAGTGTTATTGGCTATGAGCTACGTATGCTACAGCAACGTTCTCTTTTAACGTTAATGGAACGTCGGGGTGTATAGTTTTCTCTAAGTTCTTAGAACATTATTTATGAATGGTGCACCATAATGTTACCATATTGTTATCTTTTAACGTTAATGGAATATTAGGATGTATAGTTTTCTTTGAGTTTTGAGAGTGTTATTTACAAATGTTGCACCATGACGTTCCTATATTGTCCAAGTTTTTTGCCTATACCCTTTATTACTCATTTTGAGCAAGCAATTCACACATAACAAAAGAAGTTCATTTCAACTTCTGAACATATTGTAAAGGACCGCATGCATAGACTGGCATCCCAGCCAGGGTGGGTTAATTCCCTTAACCGGCCAATGTAACAGAACAATGGGGGGAGGCTATAAAACTATATGCCTCCCCGATCCACTTGATGGCACCATCCCTGGGCTTCAGGACCCATCTGGATACCCACAGGGAATCTTGGGACTTGTAGTGCAGTGAGGTCTGTGGGTGCTGCCAGAGGGAGCTACAGGGAGTTACGCTCCCTACTTTAACAAACCTCAGATTGACCCGTAAGTACTTCCGTCAGGCCGTGCCGTGTCACCGACATTACTCTCCAGCCCAGGATAAAAGGAGCCACTCCACCTCCTTCAGTAAGTCGGAGTCGGTAGGCAGAGGGCAACACTTGTAAAAGGAAGATTAGTCTGAGGAAGAAGGAGAAGAAGAGAGAACAGGGAGAATTCTTTGTCCATTGTGATATTCTAGTTGTAAAAAGGTTTCTGGAAGAATAAATATCCTGTGTGCCTGTTGTGCCCCCTATCTTCCACAATAAATATAATGAGCTGGCAACTGCACATAAGAAAGGACATTTTTTTCCTGTCAGTGAAACAAAAACACAAAACTGAAGCTGATCCTGTCCAGTCAGAGCTGCCTGCTTTCGGTCAGACGGTGCGACTGGAAGCCCCTTCATTGCCTTTCCTGTGCCAAGTGCTGTTCGGAATCATAGTTTACAAGGAACAATGCTGTAAATGACAAAGAACAGAGACGCTTTTTTTCTCCTCGTCTGCCAGCACTCATTTATGACTAAAGGATCAATGTCCTGTGTGGGTTTCGGGTCATGCCAAGCCTGGCATGCAGCCAGAACAATGAGTGCAGGTTTTCAGCTCAATAAATGAAGAAACAAAGGAGAGGAAGGCCTGACTGAAGCCAAATCCTCCAGACGACACAGTCCACGTTGGCATGTCTCAGGTCAGTAAGGAGAAATTCCAAGGGCCTGAGTGGACAGGACTCTGCTGCCTCACTTTGAACCTTACGCTTGTGTTTAGAGCGGGGGTCCTAAAGCTCAGTCCTGAGGACCCCCTGTGGCTGCAGAAATGAATTGGACTTTCTCTGGAAGCAACGTCAGCACAAGAACTGCACATCAGGAGCTCCATGAAATCGGTTTCCATGGCCGAGCCTAAGATCACTACACGCAATGACAAACTCTGGTTGGAATGGTGTAAAGCCCACCACCACTGGACTCTGGAGCAGGTGAAGCAGGTTCTCTAAAGTGATGAATCACACTTCATTATCTGTTTGTTCGATGAGCTAATCGGGCTTTGGTGCACACCAGGAGAACGCTACCCTCCAGACTGCAAAGTGACTACAGTGTGGCCAACAGTTCTGAGAATGACCCAAGTGTTGCTTTTCACAAAGTTTGCTGCTTCAGTGCTTTTAGATCTTTTTGTGTGATGTTTCTTTAGTAGATAGATAGATAGATAGATAGATAGATAGATAGATAGATAGATAGATAGATAGATAGATAGATGTGAAAGGCACTATATAAGATAGATAGATAGATAGGTAGATAGATAGATAGATAGATAGATAGATAGATAGATAGATAGATAGATGTGAAAGGCACTATATAAGATAGATAGATAGATGTGAAAGGCACTATATAAGATAGATAGATAGATAGATGTGAAAGGCACTATATAAGATAGATAGATAGATAGATAGATAGATAGATAGATAGATAGATAGATAGATAGATAGATAGATAGAGTGAAAGGCCATATATGATAGATAGATAGATAGATAGATAGATAGATAGATAGATAGATAGATAGATAGATAGATGTGAAAGGCACTATATAAGATAGATAGATAGATAGATAGATAGATAGATAGATAGATAGATAGATAGATAGATAGATAGATAGATAGATAGATACTTTATTAATCCCAAACGGAAATGGCGGGTGCACTAAACCTACCTCTGTTATCTCTGTAGGCCAAATATGGGAAAACCAGCCTGATTCCACATCACTTCCAGTTCTGGCCAAATGACATCACATCCGCCTTTCGTCTTATAAAGCCGCCATCATTCTCTAACCTCTTCAGTTCCGTTCCGGACTCACAACCATGCACATGAGTGCTCTTTCGAAGCCTTTTTGCAGCCAGGGACAATATATGAGTGGCTGCCCCAAACCTTTTGTGTTGTGTCGAGGCTGCTCATTTCACTGGGGCCAAGCCATAATCCCCACTCTACCACACTTCACACTTGGCACAATGCAGTCAGGCAAGTACCGCTCTCCTGGCAGGCACCAAACCCAGCCTCGTCCATCGGATTCGTCACTCCAGAGGACACGTCTGCACTGCTCTAGAGACCACTGCATCTGACGCTTTGCTTTGCTCTTGGTGATGTCAGGCTTGGCTGCAGCTGCTCGGCCGTGGAGACCCATTCCTTGAAGGTCTCTACGCCGCACTGTTCTCGAGCTTTTGGAGGTCTGTAGCTAAGGTTGGTAACTTCTGCACACCTCGGCATGCGCTGTCCCTGCTCTGTGATTTGACGTGGCCTACCACTGAGCTGCTGTTGTTCCCAATCACTTCCACTTTATTATAATACCATGGAGAGTTGACCGTGGAATATTTAGTAGTGAGGACCTTTCACCAATGGACCCATCATGGTGCCACGCTTGAACTCACTGAGCTCCTGAGAGCGACCCACTCTTTCACAAGTGTTTGTAGAGGCCGTCTGCACGCTGAGGTGCTCGATGTTAACTACCTGTGGCCATGGAAGGGATTGGAACACCTGAATTCAATGATTTGGAGGGGGGGTCCCAATACTTTTGGGCAATATCGTGTATTTTTAGTAGACGGCCCACGAGAAGGGGAGCTCCCTTGGGCTCTTTCTTATCTGCATTTTCCTCTATAGAAGCACCATGACTGGCCACATGGAGATACTCTCTCTGTCAGAGACATGTGGCCGTTTGCCTAAGGCTGGTCTCCTGGTCAGTTATCACTCGTCAGAAGAAGACACTCCCGAGCGGAGTAGTTTTATCTTCCTCACACATTCATCATCTCTCTCCTTATCTTGACTGACGTCTTAGTTTCCCTCATTTGAGTGAATCAACATTTTTGCTTTTCTTTACGTTGGCCAGTTACGGGGGCACAGTTTACATTTCCGCTGAACCTTTTATCACGCCAGGCAGACTTGTGCTCTCCTGCTGTAAGGGAGCTCTTCAGATGGGATGGCTTTCTGGTCTGCTTGCTAATTCAGTGTCTCACAACATGAGGGGCACTTCACAGGGCAGCCCCCTGACATGACTCCTCCATTAAACCTGCCAACATCACAGCTATCTCAGGGCCTGATCACCAGCAGTGATGAGACAGAGACCGCTTACAGAGGCGAGGCCCATCTGCTGACTCACTGGTGCCATGCAGCAATCTGAGCCGCGAGAGACGTTTTGAAGGCCCGCTAGATCACAGACCCCCTTCCAGATGTGGTGTTTGGGACTGAGGTCAAGTGCTTCAGTCTTGGCTCCCTCTGACCAGAGAATCTTATTTCTCGCAGTCTGAGAGTCCTTCAGGTGTCTCTTTTGCAAATTTCCAAGTCAGTATTCACGTGTCGTCTGCTGTATTGCCCAGAGTAATGCAGTGTTGCAGTGGTGGTGGTCCTTCTGGAAGTTTCTGCCACCTCTACACGGATTCTCTGGACTTTGGCCGTAGAGACCATTGGGTGTTTGGTCACCTCACTTACCAAGGCCCTTCTCTCCTGATTGCTCACTTTGGCCAGGCGACCATCTCTGGGAAGAGTTGCAGTTGTTCCCATCTAATTCTATTTAAGAATTATGGAGGCCGCTGTACTCTTAGGAACCTCCAAAGCTGCACCTCGGGCCAATCCCATCTCCATGCTCTGCTGTGCCCACCATTCCTTCGCTCCCACCTGTGGGACCCTCTGCGGTCAGCTGTGTGTCTTTCCTAGTCAGCCCGGTTAATGAACTGACCACAGGTGGACCACAAAGTGGTGATTCACAGAATGCGAGACACCTGAGGCAAATCTCAGGACTACCAGCAAAGGGGGTGAATACTTGGGTCGATGGGGTCTTTAATTTTTCATAAATGTGCCAACTCTCCTAAACGGCTGTTTTCATTTTGTCATTCTGGGGTGTTAAGTGCTGCTTGACGACGGCCAACAATGAATTGAAACGATTTTAACACAAAGCCTCAATAAAACGGTGAAGGGGCCTGAAGACTTTGTGAAGGTGCTGGATATTCTGAGGCGTAAACTCCACGCTCTCCGGGACGGACGATCCCCTGGGACCACAAACAGGATAATCGCAGTCGTCAGGGAATCCCATGAAAGTGTAATTAGTGGTGCTCTTTGAATGCGGGCGGCTCCATTACAAATGTGCCTTTATCTTGTGCTGCAGTTGGCTGCCATCTGTGGGCTTCGGTTTTTTCTTTCCTTTCATTGTCTCGTAGGTCGCGCTTGACCCGCTCAGCTGCCGAAACAAATAAAGTCCCGTCTGCCATTCTGGATTTCTGAGCCCCGAAAGACGTTTCTTTGGATAAAACAAGAGCGCTTTTCACACGCATCTCAGTGTTTTGTGCCAGTGCATCATGCCTTCTCACCTTTCTGAGGTGTCTATCTCCATGTCAGGAGAGTCCTGCTTCTGTTTGTCACCAGGGCGAGTCCACTAGGACCCCCAGACTTGGCAAGAGCCCCACTCTATCTGTAGAATGTCTTAAGATGGTGTTCAGTGTGGAAAGGCGCTATATGAATGTTCATCTCATCTCATTGTCCTGGTGAGGGTCCCGGTGGCGGCAGGCTAAGAAGGTCAGCCTGGACTTCCATGTCCCTAGCTACAGATTCCAGCTCTTCCTTTGGAATTCCCAAGCCAGCTGAGAGATGTACAGTAGTCCCTCCAGCATGTCCTGGGTCTGTCATGGGGTCTCCACCCAGGGGGAGCCACCTAGGGTGCATCCTTACGACATGTCCAAACCACCTCAGCTGGCACCTCGGCCACACACAACTGACCTCTCATTTATACAGCGGCAAACATATGGAGACATTAATGATGGAGTAGTCCTGTGGCTTGGGGTTCTGTTCAGGCTGGAAAGGCGCTATATAGAATTGTAAAGTTTAGTCGTTCAGTTCACTAAATCACCGTGTAGCCCACCGTTAGTCCGTTCACACGTCAACACTTTGGCTGTAGAGTTATGGGCAACAGCAGTGAAGTGTCCGACACCCAGGGTGGGATATTTGCTTCTGTGGCAGGTTCTGCACCAGCCTGAAAGGGCAAAGGGGGCATCTGAAATTCTAGATGGGGCTGTGAAGTGATAAAATAAATCCAACGAGTAACAGCAGAGCTAACAGTATGGGGGGGGCTCAGCCTGGCTAAAGTACCCACTAAAGCCGGACCCCTCGTAACTGAATATTAATATCAGAAATCATTGCAATCCGTTCTTTTTTTTTTTTTTTTAAGTAAACCAGTGCTTCTCCAATTCAGTGCTGGCTCCCCCTGGTGGCTGCAGGTCTTTTTTATTCCCCTTACAATCTGAGCGCCATTTTCTTTCTCACTGATTTCATTTAATTTAAAGCTAGCTGGCTTTTTTGATTTTCTCTTCTCTTATTCTGTATTCACAAAAAGCCCAGCAGAAACACTTTTTTAATTGTTTTTGCTAAGGGCTTTAAATGCTTAATTCCCTGTTGTTGTTTGCCTATTCATTTTTATTTTTTCCCTTAATTGTGTCCAGGTACATTACATTTACTTATTTACCTGATACCTTTATCAAGAGCAGCTGACAGCATTTTAGATACAATTGGTTCCCTTTATTTTTGTTTTTCTGATTGGAGTGCAGCCGGTGAAGTGACTTGCTGAGGTCACAAAGTGTCTGTACTGGGAGTTGAATCCAAAGCGTTACTGCTTGAAGTCCAAAGCCCTGACCGCTACACGACACTACCTGTCTGCATATTTAATAAAGAGGAGAAGACAAAACTGCATCTCCTTCAGCGTCAGCCCCACTAAGGTGCTCATTAGGGAATAATGGAGCAAATAAACTGGAAAAACACATGATGATGAAAATCTTAAAACCTAACATAAAAAACACAATTATCCCCAAGTAACATACGTAGATGCTTGATAAAGTCAAATAAAACATTACAACAGTTTTAGAATTTCTACATTGAGCTCAAAACATGGAAATTTCAACATAAAAGATTCTTTAATAAGGCTTGGGGTCCAATTAAAAAACAAAGTTGGTTGGAACAAAAAGTGACCTGTTCAACATGCTGTGCCGTATATCCTTCCAGCAGGTGGCGCTGCTGTGCAAACAATTAAACAAGTTGTAAAGTCGCCTCAGGATTTTTTCTTGTACAAAAATGTATAGTGAATATATCGTGCCGTCTTCGTCACATTTGTTCATGATACACTCAATAAAACTTCTTATCTAGAAAATATATTTTTGTTTTAATGCCTAAAATTCTTCTTCGCCCTCAGATGAACCCTCAGTCTTCCCTTCACACTTTGCTCAGGTGTGCGCAGGTGTAGCCTTCAGTACCGCCCTGAGAGGCTTCAAGGCTGAGCCATTTTAAGTGACCCTTTGCTTTTTTGGTGACTCAAATTTAAGAATACATCAGCCATCAATCTTTTCAGAGTAGTCGCCATCATTAATTATGAATCACGTGGACTACTTATCTACAACATGATTTATCCCATTGGCCACTGAACAAAAAGTGGAAATTTGTGAATATGCATTTGCAGTTCTGCTTCTGGTTTGAGTATTTGATGTCGAGTATCTTTTAATCCTGCCCTTTGGTGGTTGTCCTGTATGGCAATATGCTGACAGATCTTCATTATGTGTATTTTTATGACATTTTATCACCACTGGTGCTGGTAGCCTAATACTTTGTCAAATGCAGTGTCTGACCCTCATGCCCTCATGCCAGGTTCACAGGAGGCCATAGTCTTCCTCATCAGCCCACCAAAACTTTTGCCATAGCTCCGATCTTCCATGACTCCTTCCATGCCACTCAAGTGTTCTTTTCTCTATCGTGTCCCCTGCCTGCACATTCATGTCACCGACTCTGATCAGCCCCGATAGCGACTACAAGCCAGGATCCTTCTCAGGTTGGCTTCAACCCTTCTGACAGCGTCTCTCTCTCTCTCTCTCTCTCTCTCTCTCCCTCACGCACACACGCACACTTTCAGGCTCCGCCCCTCTGGACTGCCCCTCTCTCTCACATGCCCTGTTCTTTCCAGCAGCATCTCTCTCGCCCAGGCCCCACCCCTTATGATGGGGAGTCTCCCACAAGCCCCGCCCCTCCTGGCAACATCCTTCTTCTAGGACTTCAACTGTTCTAGCTGCATCTCTCTCTCTCTCTCCTTCTCTAAGGCTCCACCCCTTTGGGTCGTATGTCTCTCTCTCTCTCTCTCTCACACACACACAGGTGTGCAGTGGACCACCAGAATTTTCATGCCCTAAACTCCGTGCAGCTGTATGTAACGATCAACGTTTTAATAGTCAGTTTCCCAATTTACCCACAGGTTAGCCCGTATCACCTAAACTGTATAGCTGTATGGATGAAATGAACTTTCCCCACAAAGCAGACCCCCTTCTATTCCATTATAGGTAGGCCACCGAAAAGAAGCTGAGGTGCATGGAGCAGATGACAAAGAAAAAAAAAGAGCCAAGGATAAGAGGGCAACAGAAGGTGACACAGCAATTACAAGCTACTTAAAAATAGGCCAAAACTATGTGTGTGTGGAGGGGTGGGGTGCATGTTTCTTCCTGCTAGAGGGCGCCAGTGTACCACAGACCACCCACACTCCCACTGGGGCAGTCTGGAATTGCTTATTAGTCTAACAAGTGGGTTTTTTTTTTTTGCAACAGACTTTAATGGCAGCCCACAATTCCTCACGGAACGCCCACAACGCGTGTCACAAAATGCCCATGCAATGCCCTGTTACACCGTGGTTAAGATTAGGGCAATTTGAGGGTCATCTGACTCAGAGGGCGTTTCATGGCTGACGTTGGTGACCTTCGTTATACGTATTGCCGGCTGCAGTTAGACCCACCTCTATTTTTGGGAATGCGAGTGGGAAAACATGGAAAACAGGCCGTGGAAGTGGAATCCAAGCACGGCAACCACTGTGCCACCTTTCTTTATAATAAACGGATGAAAGTTTTCATTAACACAAGCTTTTTATTATAATCCTCATAATATAATTATTATTAATATTAATTTTTCATGCATAGTTACAATTTGTCATTAACAATTGCCCGAAAGACAGCCAACGTAACTAAAGTGCTTGAAATAAAATAAAATATATATTTTCCGTTTCAAAACCATATAAAAACATTGATGAAAAATATGGCTTAACCCTCCTAAAAGACTCTTTATGAATCCTGCGTTCCCGTTAGGTTTTCAGATCCTGTATATTGCATCATAATACATAAACACCAAAACGACTCTGCCGAGACGCGCGCGGCCATCTTCAGGTCACACCGCGGACGATCAACTCCCGCCTGCCACCTCCGTCTTCGACACAAAGGAGTTGAGTTTCGCTTAAAAAACGGACACGTGGTGCGCTGTGGACAGACTTGACGATTCAAAGTCGGGGTGACTAAAAGCCGCGGGGTTCAAGCTTGGAAAGGTGCGTAGTCGAGGTCTCGCGTCGCCGCTCGCTGATTGGTCCATAACCGACCCGCGTTTAACTCTCCCCCGACTTGCCGAGTGACTCCTTCACGCCCGTGGGTTTCCAGTGACTTTTGTGGTCCGATTTCGCTGAGCTCGAGAGGTCTATCGCCATGTCCTCGGAGTCGCTCCTGCCACTGGCCTGATGTGCCCACTCCGGGCTGGGCATTTTGGTGTCAATGCTGCACTCGGAGTAGCCGAATTCTGGCGTGTCGCTGCTCTTCTTTATTACTTCTAGTGATTTTTTGTGCATACCTGCATGGAAGAAAGAGAAGTTAGCAACACCGTTTGTGGACAGGGTGGAACAACACGCCCTTTTCTGCTTGTCTACTAAATGACTCAATTATGCATTTGTTTATTTGGCTGATACATTTCCATTTTTCCCTTTGCACTTGGGGGTCCCATGGGCCATCCATGGTCCTAACCCAGCAGTAGGAGACAGGAATGAGCACTGGACTATACACTCTTAGGAATGCTGGTCCTTTAGCAGCACTTTACCGGGTTCTTCATGGACCCTGTGTTTGGCAAATGACTCTTTTCATTCTGTGAGGGTTTCTTTACACATGAGGTTGGTTCTTTGGACTTTGAAAGGCTCCTAAAATGTAGACAAAACATCAGAAGACTACCACACAGGGCACTGGTGGATCGTGAAAACCAGAACGGAGCCTGTGTTATGTTATGCAGTGGCAGGAACCCCTCGGGATTTCACAAATCTCCCATCATCTGTTCATAGTGCTTTATGAAGTCTCCCATTTAATAAAAGTATTTTTCAGAACCTTCATAGATGGTCCTTTTGGGAACCAAACAATGGTCCTCTTATGACATTAAACTGCTCAACTACGGTGGCACCTTCATTTTTAGAGTGTGCGGTCAGTAAACTGCTGCCATACTTGTGCGCTGCTCCTATCGGACCTGCTCCCTCCTTAAGAAGGTGGCCATTGCCATCGGGCACAAGCCTAGAATCAGCACTGCTGGGCATGGAATTGTGCGGAGAACCACACTCACTTGCACGGGGCCAGCTTTGGAGCAGCCATGAAGTTAACTGGCAAGCTTTGAGGAAAACTGAGAAGATGTGATAAAGTCCCAAGAACACTACACAGACAGCAGTTGGGTCAGGTATGGAACTTGGACAAAGGGCCAGTGCCATCATTTAGGTGAATAAGGCATCTTCCTGGGGAGCAGATCATAAGGAGCGGGGGGCTGCCACACGGGTTAGCTACCCAACAGTCAGTTGGCGCACTAATAAGCTTGGCCTACAACGCCACATAACCTAAAAGCAGCACTGCTTGGACCCCTGCAGCCAAGGGTGCAATTAATGAGAAGTAATTCACATAAAGTACACTGAGACACTTAAATCAAATGTGATGTCACCCATACCACAGATAAACAGCAACCATAAGAAGTCAAACACAACATGCAGGTATGGAAAGAATGTGGACTCGTCAATGGCCAGGATGAGGAGCGGAACTGAACTCGGGCTTCTAAAGTTCTGAGGCAGACGTTCTACCCAAGGTGACACTGGGCCTTTACTGGGTTGTGTGGTGTTTTATAGAGCCATCGCTTGACAAAGAACAACTACACCCTGGGAAGGCCTCTTGGCCTATAAAGTTGGCTCTTTGGGCTTTGGAAAAGTTAGAACATTAGAAAGCGTTTGCTGTGAGCCGCACATTCAGCCCAACAAAGCTGGCCAGTCCTGTCCACTCAATTCTTCTAAAATAACATCAAGTCCAGTTTTTGAAAGTCCCTAAACTCCTACTGTCTATCACACTACTTTGGTCACTAATTCCATGTGTCTAGAATTCTCTATGTGACGAAAAACATCCTAATGTTTGTCCAAAATTTACAAGATTCCACCTGTGTCCCCGTGTCCTCGATGAGCTCATTTTAAAGTCACCGTCTCGATTCCCTTCATAACTTTAAACACTTCAATCAGGTCACCAATTGACCTCCTTTTGCTCGTTCTTAATGAGTGGACAAAACAGAACTCTTTAGAGTGTAGTAGGCAGGATACTGACGGATTTAGAAAACTGGAGCTTGTCCTGTGTCGTTGTATGCAGCCAGAGTCCCATTGGTAGTTCACAAATCTGTTACCACCTATCATCATTTGTGGACCCCCTCAAGTTCTTTCTAGAACCTTCATATGGATGGTTCTTTGAGGGGATCCATAAATGGCCCCGCCCTGAAGCACAGCTTTGTCACCTTTATTTTTAAGAGCACAGATATACAATTTTACGTGCAATAGTGAGAAGATGGATGAGTGCTGCCCAAACGTACATTTCGGCGTACCTAGAAGCCAAGGTGCACACGAGCTCATCAGGCCGTTTTTCGCCGAGTTGATGATGGATTCAGGGAGCGGGATGGAGTGTCTGACCATGGCACCATACAGGCCGTACTCGGCCATCACGCTGCTGCGGCCCCAGCACTTCTCACGCTTCCTCCACTTTGCTCTTCGGTTTTGAAACCATACCTGCGGGGGAAAGAAACAGTTATTAATACAAAAATTACGATGTGCTGAAATGTATGATCCCAGTAATGTGATTGACAAAAACAAGCAGGGTGTTACAGTGAAATTGCATTTCGTGTGGCTTTGAACTGCGTTGTGTTGTTCGTGTTGTGCTCGGTGACGGGTGCTAAAGTTTGATGAATCGATTTGCACGACACCCATTGTTGCTGTCCTAATATTGTAAAAGTCGCACTCCTGGACGTGGAGTCGTAAAGGATGGGTGAAGGGAGTCCTCACCAGACAGACCAGCATTGGGCATCTCTTGGCTCCCGAGTCACCTCGGCCACTTAGCAGAGGAGTCCTCGATGTTTTAACACCGTGGAGGATGTGACAGACGGAGGGATCGGCACTTCACACCAGTGAAACCTGAAAGGGACCCGATGGCTTCTTCAGTGGCCACTCTGCCACACTGCTCAGGTCTTCTTCTTCATCATCTCAGTGCCTGCACATTCTCACTCCACTCCCCCCGGGGTCAGAGTCTGCCACCCTATTCCCAGCTCAGTGAGAGGACCCAGGGGTCTGGCCCACCTCTGAGGTTCGCCAGTGACGATGGGGAGACGCCTCTGAAGTCCTTTCCCTGAGTGTCGTGTCTATGCAGTGTGCCCACCTCATGCTTCTCATGGCACTGCTTTTATGGCTGGCTGCCCCAGGTATTCCTGGCCCCTAGGTCGTGTTGTTAACCATCTCAAGAGCATGTCCCCCTCAGGTTTGGACCCAGGGGTGTTACAATATGTCCAAATACATGCCAAGATGATCACCCGGGTTTGGGGGTCTACATGAAGGTACAACATGGAGCCACCTCATCAGCTTCTTTTATTTACTCCAACTGGCCACTCCTCCCCTCACCAGTGGCTCCTCCTACCTTTTTAAATAATCATTAAAACTTCATTAATACTACATTACAATCTCCAGCTTACAATATCTTTGTAAATATAACAAAATAAAACATTAACAACTTTACAGAATTCCTTCTGATCGCTTTGAAGTCCCTTCAGTTTGTTTGACGCCTCCTGACTCACCGCTATAAGAAAATCCACACACATGACAAACCGATCAACTCGTCTTGATGTATACTTACATAAAACATCAAGCTTTTTGGGGGCCATACTATTTTTGACCGGACAAACTCCTCATTTTTAGACAGCCATTTTTGGTTTAGAAAAATGATACCCTTATGATAAAAGAGTAAAGCAACAGGAGGAAGAGGAAGAGGAGGAGGTTGGGAGTCTGCTGTGATTACAGAGGGCATTGCCACACCCACCACATGACAAGCCACCTGGATTGGGATCCGAGTGCAGCGGGTGACAACTCAGCACCACACTGAACAGTGTTTTACAGTCGGAGTGCCAATCCTACCATCAACCCCTGGGTTTTCCCTGCATGTTGGGGTCTGCAACAAAATGATCAGAAGGACTTGAAGTTGTGCAGACCACATCAACTGACCCCAGAGGTTCAACCCTTAGCGGGATACTCACAAAATTTAAAAATATGGGGATCAGTAATAGAAGCATGCCGAGTGTATTGTTTTATGCTGTTTCGAGGTTACTGATCACTAATATGAGAATCTTTTTAATATTTGATTCTGTACTGGGGGTCGGAGCCCTCCAAGAGCCGCTCCCAGGGGGATCAAAATGAAACATTTCAAACCAAGCATGTGTGGTGTCCTTTGAGACTATTTCAAGGTCAGCGATTGCAAATGTGGTGTTATTTTTGATTTTCAAACTTTTAGTCTAGCCCTGTATGGACCTCTATATACAGTATACATCACAGGGTGACCCTCATGAATTTTTCAATGCAATTGAGAAAATTTAGACTTTTAACATCTCAATTGAAGCACACACTTGAATATTTCAAGTATTTGACTAGTCAAGCCGAACGAGACCTTTTATTAACTAACTGGACAGATTACAATATGCAGGCTTTCGAGGCAACTCAGGCCTCTTCTTCAGGCGAGATGATTACTCGGATTAGATCTTACCTGAAAAAGGGGGCGGAGTTGCCTCGAATGCCTGCATATTGTAATCTGTCCAGTTAGCCAATAAAAGGTCTCTTTCGGCTTGACTTCTCACTACATTCATGATGGCTAACGCGGTACAACACCCTAGTACAGCAGTTCTCAAACTTTCGTATTTCGCGCACGAAACCCCCCCCTCCACCCCCACCCCTTTTCTACCTGGAATTATTCTGCGCCCCCTGCAATATATAAAATAGATGAGAATAACCCGCGATACAACTAACGAAGGTATGATACTCGTGCGGTGTCGCAGTGTCCTATCATTTTTATTCCATAAGATTTGCATGCGTTCGGCTAACTTCGATTAAACATTTGCAATTTTTTTTTTGGTAGTAATTCTAATCCGAGAAACAAAGAATAAGGTATTTATTCTTATTTATTTTTTTATGTAAAGAAACGATTAAATATGTTTTCATTTTAAAAAATATCGTAAACGAGAACACCGATGAAGTCAATCTGAGCGAGACGAATGTATTTTCGTCTGACAAATATTATACCGCTGTTAGTTGTACCATGAAAATAACCCAATATGCAGTAAATTATTGAACTCAATTTGCCAATGTGGTGCAGTCGCGCTGCATTATCACCTGATCTACTGGTACCCGCATGTTGGCGACAGATACCGACACGTCTCGAACTTTCTGGATTGAAAACACGCGACTATAAAAGCAGCAGCAGCGGCGCCGCTCGTCATAGAAACAAACTTCAAATAGAAAAGGAGCTCCGAGTGTCTCGATATCTCGAATATCAAACCAGACCTGGACAGGCTGTGTACTTTAAAGCGGGCACATATTAGTCCTTAGATCTATGCCTTAGAAATCTTTTATTTTAATTTTAGTTATAATGCATTCTTTGTGATTATGTGCTTGCAAATTTAAATTTGAAATAAAATGTAAAAAAATGTATTTTGATGTCTTGTTCATTTATTCGACGCCCCCCTTGTACAGCTTCAGCCCCACAGTTTGATAACCGCTGCCCTAGTACTACAAATATTTGAGTGATGATGTACTTCTCCTTCATGAAGTAAACCTTTACATTTCAGAATCACACCCGGAATTCGGGGGGCTTACGCTAATTCAGACTTTTCTCGTTTCAGTTGACGCCACGCCACAGGACGGGTGGTGTTGTTATTTCTCATTAGTTTCACTGGCCCTGCTCGACGCCCTTATCAGAAAAAAACCTAATTTGTTAGTCGATAGTCTTCAAAGATTGCAGGCCTGCTTGATTGATTGAAGTGTGGGTGTAAATTTTAACCTCTGTTTGCGTTTCTGATGTGCTGTGTGTTTGTGGTGGTGGCCTTGTATGTAATTCCAAAATAACAAACTGCTTTTGTTTTAAGAATATTTAGGCGGTAATTGATTTGTAAGCTTGAGGTGAAGATATTAATATGTGTATCGTAAAAAAAAAATAAAAATTCATCCAGTTATATTTCATGTTTCATTACCACGTTTTCTAATATCTGGCCTGAACTAACCAATAAGACGACGTGTGAAATGCAGCTTGTGATACCGCGCGCGCCTTTTTAACGTCATCTGCACTCTTTGATGTAAAGGGGCTGACGTCTGCGGAACTGATTTTAGTTCTCAACGGTCAGTCCTGGGGCCTCCTTTTTGGCCCCCCATTTTCTCAGACAGCCAGTCAGTCATTGTCACCTTTAATTGATCTCCTTCTTGAATTAGCTGATTTTTGTCTTTAGAAAAGTGCAATAGAAAATGAAGACGTACTTGTAAGTCGCTTTGGATTAACGTGTCTGCCAAGAAAATAAATGTAAAAATGTGTGTTTTCGGTATCTTTAAAGGCTTACGTTGTTTTGTTATTTTTGGTTAACTTTTTTCTGTGGGGTTTTGGTTTAATAATTGTGTTTAATTACAGATCATTAAGGGTGAGCAGAGCAGACAGAAACGTAGACAACTCTGAAAGGAAAACTTCAGTGTTACACAACTGTGTGCTTTTAAGTGAATAGTTGTGTAAATAACCAGAATAATGAAATATTCGCTATATCCTAACTACAGGGCCACAGGGGTCTGCTGGAGCCAATCCCAGCCAACACAGGGCGCAAGGCAGGAAACAAACCCCGGGCAGGGCACCAGCCACCACAGGGCACGCACACACACACACCAAGCATACACTAGGGACAATTTAGCATCGCCAATGCACCTAACCTGCACGTCTTTGGACTGTGGAAGGAAACCCACGCAGACACGAGGAGAACATGGAAACTACACGGAAGCGAACCCTAACTGCGAGGCAGCAGCGCTACCCACTGCGCCACCGAGCCGCCCCTATGGTAAGTATATATATATGTGTGTGTGTGTGTGTGTGTGGAAAAAGAATGAATTCTTACCGATCGGACATAAATAAATACCTGCGTTGTTTACTAAAAAATATAACATAATGTGTATGTAATTTCCGGATGGTTGTAAAGAAACATAGCAACTGAGAAATAACGGCTTGCTTAATTAACGCGTGAGTCCAGTCAAGAGAACAATGGGGGTGGGGCCAAAAACCTGCAGTCACAGGTTGTCCCCCAGGACAGAACATTGAGGACCGCTGCTGTAGAGGGCCATCCGCGTGATTGGCAGCAGGCTCCCTAAACAGCCATGAACAGATGATAACAGACTGGTGAAACGCATGCGCATGCAGGGGCGCCAAGAGGGGGGATGAAGAGGATGCGGGGCGGTGCATGAGGGTACATAAAGACCCGCGCTCATGATTTAGTGACCGCTGCTGCCCCCCACAGAACCCCCTACAACCACACAGCGGACTAAAGTACATCACTTTGTCTAAGAAGAGAGACCTCCAAACTACTTCAACTACTACTATTTCTGGAATTGGGACAAACAAAGCCCCTCCTGATCACCGCTGACTGAAGTCCATCGCTGTGGGGCCCAAAAACAAAACGAATTTTGCAAACCCGCTTCAAGATGGAGTGCTGCGCGCCGGCCAATGCCTTTCTGGTTTTAAGTGGAACCTAACCCTCCATGCCGTAACACCGGCTCGGCTCAGCTCGGCTCGGCTTGATCTGTTAGTACCCTTCTAGTAATTCCTCCTTTGTCCACTTACAGTATCGAGGTCGTTTTCAGTTGTCCTAAAATATTAATATGCAACAAAGCCTTCATACTTAAATGAATTAACAGTGATGATCACTTTTCGGATGTCATTTACTTTCACTTAAAATTGTTGTGTGTGCTGGCATTATCTAACTTTTTCTAAGTGACTTAACTTTGTTAAATATCGCACTAACACAAAATAACTGTGTTGGAACAAAGCAATCCGGTTATTTCCTTTTAACAGAAGTAGAATCCGCCTCAGGGACTGTCAGTGCTCACTTTTTCATGTTAATCTTACACAGAATTTACACTTTCTTAACCCTCAGAACCCTCAGGTATTCTTATTCTCCCGCTACATAATTGAATTAACCCGTGCATGACTATCCCGTATTTGCATAAAGCCCCGCCCCTTTTGTCGACAACACCTTCCAAAGCAGCGCCACATGTTGGCGGAGTTGAAGAGAAGGTTCAAAACTTTTAGTGCGTTGTTTTTTTTCCAAACGCCGTGTGTTTTGTGTGTAAATACAATTTACTTTTAGTAAAAAAAAAAGGTGTTTACATTACATTCTTAAAAATAAAAATGTCAACGCGGTTCTTCGGAGCCATAGCGGTTTTCAAAGGAACCATCGAACTGAAGGTCCCCGAAAGTACCTTTATATATTTAGAGCCCTAATAATCTCCATAAATAAAAAGGAATTTGTGAAATCCCAACGAGTTCCTGGTTTTAAACGGACTTCTTTGTGCACTCAATTCAGGTTTTCTTGTGTCCTGTTATGTCGCCTATATACCATACTTGAAAGATTTCCATTTTGTCCACATTTTAGGAATCTTTTTCAAAGCCCCATAGAATTGATTTTATCTGCAATTGTAAATTGTACCTTGTCAAACAATGGCGCTAACAGGAACCACACAACCCAGTAAAGTGCCATTAAAGGACCAGTGAGTGTGTTTAAAAGTGAACTTTTAAAAGTGTGAAGCGCTAAAAGAAACGGCATCGGTACGGTCTGAATATGAATTCACGTGAGGTGTGTAGTTAGCTTGAATTTAACATTAACGAAGTCACCTACGTGCGATTTAATTAGTTGCATTACGTCAAAATAAAGTACATCCATCCATCCATTAAACAACCCGCTATATCCTAACACAGGGTCACGGGGGTCTGCTGGAGCCAATCCCAGCCAGCTCAGGGCGCAATGCAGGAAACAAACCCCGGGCAGGGCGTCAGTCCGCCGCAGACACCTGAGCGGTAGGTGACATGTCACGTGATCCCTGCCGCAGCTGCCTCATCTGTGCGCCCATTCGGACTTTAGACCGAAACACTTTGGAATTTTACGGAGCGATTCAAGCGCTGATTCCGTGCGGTCCTGTACCTGTATTCGATCCTCTGGAAGCTCCGTCTTCATGGCTAGCATTTCTCTGGCATAGACGTCGGGGTAGTGGGCTTCGTTAAACGCCTTCTCTAATTCTTCTAGCTGATGAGCTGTGAACACCGTCCTGAGAAGGGGCGAAGACAAGCGACTTTAGTGAGCTGGCATCTGAGCGACATGCAAAAACCAAGCATCACTTTTTCTGAATGTCATTGAAAGTATGATTGAAAATAAATGATGCCAGTTAGTTGAACCCATATACCAAGTCTAAGAAATAAAAGATATAATAGACAGGGCTTTATTTTAGCGTAAGCACAAAGTTTTTAATCTCGAAGAGCACGTTTTTAGATGATCTAGGAGGACATAACTGCAGACAAATAACTCTGAACAAATTGATTAACATCACTTAGGATTCCGCTCTCCAAATCTGTGTGTCGCGAGTTCGTGTAACATGACACCGCCATCTTATTCATTAATCGCAAATTGAGCTGTGGAAGAAAAGGCGACATGTCACTTCACAGCCGCGAACGCCACTCGTCTTCATTACCTGTGCCGCCTCTTCTTCCTCTTGTTTTGAGAGTTACACGAGTTCTTAAGGTCACTGCGATCCCCGGAAAGGCAGTCGTCGTCTGTAATGCAATAACCATAACAATAATTATAATTCAAAAATAAGATCATGATACTTCTACTACTGATAACAATAATAATGGTCCAGAACAGGATCGCGGTTTGGGGTGCTGGAGCCTATTCCAGCTAGCATAAACCTTCAGGCAGGAACAAACCCTGGACAGGACGCCAGTCCATCACAGTAATAATATAATGATTATGAAATAGTTATAATCTTAAAAAAGACAATAATAATAATATTATTAATACTATCATCATCGTAACAAAAACAATAATAATAACAACAATAAAATCATAATCGTGAAAACATCAACATGCAGCAATAGTAATACTAATAACATCATCATATTATTTAAAACATTAATAACCACAGCAACAATAAGAATATCATCCTCATACTCATTAGCATGATAATAATAATGATAACCATAATCATAATCGTCATCATAAAAAATAAAAACCATGAACAATACTACGGTCAATAATAATGATAATGACTGGCGCTCTGTCCCAGTGTGGTTCCTGCTTCGGTTTGGCTCCAGTTAGCCTATAAGCGGTTTACGAAGATGGATAATAATAATAATAATAATAATAATAATAATAATAATAATAATAATAATAATATCTGACAAATGAATGCGCTCAGGCGCATGTTTCAATTTTGCAGCACGTATTACTTTATTAGGGCGAATCGCTGCCGTAAGGTCGTTTCATTGTTCGGTAGCTATTTAACTTCATTTCGTTTTCGTTTTAACGTCGCTTCTTTTCTATTTCCAGATCGCGTGACCCGTTCTGCCTGCTGATTTTCTTTTTTAATAAATTAAATCGCGACAGCAAATACATCTGAGTCAAACGAAAAACGAATTCATAGATGTTACTCCCTTCAATATTTTTATTTTAGTTTGCATTTATTTTATTTTTTAGAAAACGAAAGTGCTAGAGCAAATCCATCTCTGTCATCATAACATAAGAAAATATATATATATTAATATTCGCTATAGATGATTTGCTTCGTGTTTGTGTTTATTTTATTTACAAAAATAAATCACAGTAATACATCTAGGTCAAATTAAAAATGAATTAATACATGTTATTGCTAACTCATTGAATGATTTTATTTTAGTCTGCGTTTACTTTATTCTTTAAAAGACGAACTCGCGGTACTAAGTCCGTTTAGGTTTTCGTAAAGTACAAACTACATGTTAAGTGGTTTTCATGAACTAATTCAAATAACGGCATTTTATGAACAGCGAGGCTCTGAAGCTCATCAACTAAATGTTCTCGTGTAGCCTCTTTGGAGGGTCAGCACCAAAGTGGACCCCCAAAGCGGGCGCGGGTTGCCATTTCAGCACCACCTCGACGGTCCCGCGCCCTCCTGGACAGCTCCCCGGCCGTCGGACTTGGGCGCCTTTGTGTTTGATGAGCTGCTGATCGCGAAGTCGACTCAAAGAAAATAAGAAAGAAAACAAAACACAGCAGATATGATGACACAAGACGACTTGTGCGGTCCATACACTTAAAAAGTAATTCGAAGTACCCGAGTAGTTCTCCTTGTGCTGCTCCAGGCTTTGCATGTACTGGTTTTCCGTCCGTGCCTGCAGCAGAGGAATGTGACTGGGAAGAAAGCAGGGCGCTCCAGAGGGCTGTTGCGCGGCCAAACTACACAGAAAACCCAGGCCGAGAGGCAGAGAGCCCCCGGCTAATGCGAAGCCCCCTAAGCCAGCTCCGTGACCCTCTACGTTGGTAACCACTCCAGGAGCAGTCGAGGTCTGTAACTCCGTCTCTAATCCTAGAAGGTCTGTGATGGCGAACCCTTTAGAGCGCAACCCATTTCCGTTCACCCTGACCGATTTGTCGTCGCCGATGTTAGGTGATAAGACTTTTCCTTTGGGTTTCCCTTCCGCGACGTCGTCTTTTCCAGTCATGACTCTCATCCACCTGTTGACTTTCGCTTTCTTGACCCAGCAGATCAGAAGAGCGGAATTCAAGAGTGCTTTGGGAGATCCATTTATCTTCAGCTTGGCGCCCCGAGATGCTTCCCTGGCCCAATCAGAGAAGAGGAAGGGGGTCGCGGGCCACTCGAAGAGGCGTTTCCCTTTTTTTCAATCCCAGAGGATTAATTGCCACCAATTTTATTGTAAATCCGATAAAGATTTGAATAAAACGCAACTTCATCCTGCCAGCACCGCCTGTCACACGCGTGTCCTTCTCCAAGCGACCGACAGCGCGCGCTTCGATAGCTTTACTCTCAAATAAACGGTGGCATCCTTTAGTGTTTTATGTAAATACGATTTATTAACTGTGTCTATTTAAATCTACATTTATGTGCGAATGTTCTGTTCAGTTATCTCTTGTATAGCGCTCTTCACTAGGAGCATGCGCAGAGCCTTGCGTAAAATGCACATTTTACAATTTACAGAATGAATCCGATCTGTTTAAACACACAGGAAAACAAAGTGGTGTGAATCTGATTAACATAAATGGAGCCCAGCGATACACGTCCATTAATTAATTATATAGTGGCATTCACATATCTATCTATCTATCTATCTATCTATCTATCTATCTATCTATCTATCTATCTATCTATTATATAGTGTCATTCACAACTATTGATCTATATACAGCATATATAAAGATAGATACTGTATAGATATAGATAGTGATATAGATATAGATCAGCTACAACATTCAAACCACTGGTAGGCGAATTTATGACCATTGATTATCTCACTCCAGTGACTCCTGTCAAGTGGTGGCATACAAGTGAACAGTCAGTTCTTGAAGGGGACGTGTTGGGTAAGCGTAAGAATATGAGCGACTTTCACAAAGGGCCACATTGTGATGGCCAGAAGACTGACTCAGAGCATCTCCAAAATGGCAGGTCTGGTGCAGTAGTTAGTTAGCACTTACCAAAAGTGGTCCAAGGAAAGACAACCAGTGACCTTACAGCAAGAGTCATGGGTGCCCAATTATGCCTTATTGATGCCAGTCTGCTCTAATGCCACAGTAGAGCTACTGGAACACAAATTACAGAAAGACTTAACACTGACCATGAGATAAAAGTGTCAGAGCACTCGGAGCAATGTACTGTAGATTGCTGTGTAGCCACAGACCAGTCAGAGTGACCTTGCTGACCTCTGTCCACCACTGAAAATACCTATATTGGACCAATGAGCATCAGAATTGGACCACAGAGCAATGGATGAAGGTAGTCTGCTTGATCATATGAATCACATTTTCTTTTTTTCTTTTAGAAGGCCAGGCACGTGTACATCATTTACCTGGGGATGAGATGGCATGCAGCAGAATGGAAGGAAATTAGCCGGGAAAAGCAATGTGATGTTCTGGGTAATGTTCTACTGGCAAACCTTGGGTCCTGACACTCAAGTGGATGCTACTTAGACACGTACCACCTATCTGAAGATTGCTGCAGACCATGTAACCACTTCATGGCAACGGTGTTCTCTAATGGCAGTGGCCTCTTTCAGAAGGATAATGCACCCTGACACACTGAAACAAATGTTTGAGGAACATGATAAAGAATTCAAGATGTTGACTTGGCCTCCAAATTCTCCACATCTGAATCTGATTGAACATCTGTGGGATGAGTCTGATCCAAGGAGGTCGCACCTCGTAACATACAGAACTTTATGGATCTGCTGCTAATGTCTTGGCGTACAGGAACACCATCAGAGGTCTTGTAGAGTCCATGTCACAAATGGTGAGCATGAGGGAGACCCACACAATGTTAGGCATCTAGTTTTAATGTTGTTGTTGATTGGTCTGTGTGTGTATATATATATATATATATGTGTGTGTGTGTGTGTGTGTGTGTGTGTAAAAACCAGGCCATAGTTCAATAAACCCTGTATTCGGATTCAGCGGGTTAGAAAATGGATGGATGGATAGTTCAATAAGTAACTAATGGATGGAAACTGCTGGACTCCATTTAATCAGCCTCAAAATACTTTGTTTTATATATACATATATGTGATATCGATAGATAGATAGATAGATAGATAGATAGATAGATAGATAGATAGATAGATAGATAGATAGATAGATAGATAGATAGATAGAGAAGGAGTATATACTCTAATATAATGCATTAAACTCCTGTATAATCCCAGTAATGCCAAGGAATATTCCACACACTACACAAGTTTTGAGTTCATTTACCAGCTTCCAGAAATATACATCCATCTATGAAAATAAAAAAAAAAATCATAATCATATTTACTTTGAGCAATTAGACTGTCAAAGTAAAATGATTATTCCAGCATGACCCTGTTTTCTAAACTGAGCTCTTACATCTGAAAGTTGCCGGCAACTGGAGCCCCTCAAATGAGGCCACTGTGGACTATCCAATTAACTCAGCATTGCTGTCTATGGGACTTGGATAAAGCAGAAGAACTGTAACAGGGATAAGATAGATAGATAGATAGATAGATAGATAGATAGATAGATAGATAGATAGATAGATAGATAGATAGATATGAAAGGCACTATATGATAAACAGATCAGTAAACAGAGATGCGGTATAATGTAACAAGCAATAGGGAGATAGGAAAGGCACAATAGACAGAGTTTGTTCCTGCTTTGCGCCTGCCGATTGCTGGGTTTGGCTCCAGCTGCCTCACCACCCTGTCCCTGATACACGGGCTATGAAGATTCTGAGCGGGGATGTCGCGGGCTGAGATTAAAATGTCGCAATCAGAGAATTACAATTACATTTATTTAAATACAATGCAAAAATACACGTTTGGGTATAGACTGATTAAATTACCTATAGATAGATAGATAGATAGATAGATAGATAGATAGATAGATAGATAGATAGATAGATAGAATTAGGTGACGTGCGAAAATAAAGACATACAAATGGAGCGCTTTGCACATAGGATAATGCGCTTTATAGGTGACGTGTATTATTAGTTCGATTGAGTTTAGCGCCTAAGCAACTAAACAATGACAGCTTTTGTACAACGCATTATTTTATTGATAAAGTCAGTCATCTTTTATAGCCCAACTTTAACCATAACTAATGTCACATATTTAAATGTATTTTTTGTTGTTGTTGTTTTCTAACGTGATGAGAGTTGACGCACTTGTGAATGATTTCATTTTTCTCATGAACCGTAGCTCCTTCTGTGTTGTCTTTTTTTTTGGGGTCGCCGTGATTTGCAAGCCCCTCGTGCTCGGCTGTCTTGTTGCCCCTGCAGCCCGCCGGCCAGCGTCTCGTCCGTTTACTCCCGCGCTTCACAAACCGCTTAGTCCGCCATGGCCGGCCGCAGATCTCTTTTTGATTTGGTCTCTTTCTGCTAAACACGTAGATTAACTGAGAGCCTCCTGATAAAGATAATTACAAGGGGCGCGCGCATTAACTTGACATTATTGAAGACGGACCCCAATCTCTTTACAAGCTGTTCCTGGGATTAGCGAAATAATAACTTTCATTTAGGATAATTGTAATTTAAATTGCAAGGGTATTTGAGGTTTGTTATTAATGGATCTAACCTTTAATATGCCGGCTTACAAAGGAGCGGAGTTTTGCATATTTAATTATTTACTTTGGGAATGGAAACAATGCAAAGAGATTTGGCACAAGGCGAATTATACGTCACAATCGTCTACTTTAATGTACAGAAAAAGAAATATTTGATGTTTTAATAATCTCATAGGGTCACATCATACGAACAATGTACGGCTCTTATTTCTAAAACAGAAGAACAAACACATGCATGGGGGGCATTTAAAGAGGGGGGTTCTCTTACAAGGGATACGTGCGGGGAAAAGCAAATAAGAGACCCGTCTGCCACATCAGGCCACTTAAAGTGCAAGTAGGGGATGTAGCAAACCAAGAGAAATTATAATGGGGGCAACTTTATGATGGTGGGAACTGCTGTTTATATTTTAACATCAGTGAAGTTTGTGCAGCGGGGAGATTTTCATCCATTACTTGGGTATAACACAGTAAAAGAGTGTCTTAGAAGAGGGTCATGCATGTCTGCCAGAGGGGTCCCAGCTCAGGTCAGTCGAGGTAAGCACTACCACTCCCAGGTGAGAGGGGGCACTGTTGTGAACGGTCACCTCTCCTTTTTCCACAACCCAGTGAGGACAACCAAGCCTGGCAGTAAAGTCAGATGGAAGTCGCATTCCTTGCGGTCCCAGAGACATAAAAAACAGAACCCAAGGACGGTGCCGCCACTTTTGAGAGAACCACAGCAGAAAGAGGAGCTCAGATGGCCGTTATCTGATTGTGCTTGATAATAATTTCTTGCCGTTTCAGTTCTTTCTGGTCCTGTGTTGTTATACTTTCTGGACTATTTCTGTTTCCATTTTCTCTTTGGAGCTCAGAAGTAAATGGAGTCACTAGGGTGGTTCCCTAAATTTTCACACTGTTTTGCCGGCCTTCTTGCTGCCGGTCACGGTGTTCACGTTTTATGTTCTTTCAGTTCTGAAGACCTCATGCGTGTGTTGAATTGACTTTACTTGCATTCTGTGTTCTGTCTTGAATGATTTGCCCCATTCTTTTTGACATCCATTGCACACCCAACCTACCTGGAAGAGGGTCACTCCTTGAATTGCCCTTCAAGATTTCACCACTTGTTCATCCTAGGAGGTTTTTTGGGAATTTCTCTTGTCTTGTTAGAGAGTCAAGGCAGGGGGCCGTCAGCTATAAGGCCTGTTAAAGCCATTGAGGCATTGCTTGGGTGATTTTAGGCTACAAAAATCATTTTTGTTGTTGTCTATCCAATAACTTATTATTGGATTATTTGTTAGGTACTATACAGTATATCGTGTCTATGATCTGCTTCATGCAACTGAGAGGATGTGGTGGATGTGGTGGATATTCGCCAACTAGTTGACCAACCTCAAGCATTACCTGGTAGGTAACAACCCAAATATCAGAGTGTGATCACACATATGCATATATATTGTGGATGTCGTTTGGGTCGGACCAGCGTTGTGGCTGGAAGAGGTTACAGTTCCTTACCTGGACGGGACATACACATCCTGACCAGGAAAGTGAGAGGAGCCAGACTTGGAGGAATTGGTCAGAACAGGGGGTCGGACAGCTAGTTGAAGAATGAATATGTTGCTGAGGGCCTTTTCCTCCCCCAGAACACTAGATGGCAGCAGTGCCATCTTGCAGCACCCAATGACCTCAGCAGGGCTGCTCTACCAGACTACATCTCCCAGCATGCCCTGCTGGTTCTCCCTGGAGACTGCTATCTGACCCTCTGTTCTGGCCAATTCTTCCAGGTCTGGTCCCTCTCTATTTCCTATTCGGCTTCCCATCCAGGTAAGGAACCATCGCCTCTTCCATCCACAATGCCGGTCCAGCCAATACAGCATCCACAATATATATATATATATATATATAAATACATATGATATTTTGTTGAGATTGAGGGCCATGTGAGCCATTCCAGCTACAAATCTTCCATTCCAGAACATCCAATAGGGCGACTGTAAAACCAGTGAAGAACCCCAAACTCCATAAAATCAGCTTGAGATGACTTTTGCTTTGTGGCTTGCTGATAATCATTCGATGATGGGTCAGCTGTGGCCTTAAACAGATGGACGTGGTCAGCAACAATACTCAGATAGGTTGTAGATTCAAGCAAAGATTGATTGGTATTAAATGACCCAAAATTTACCAAGAAAAGGCTTTCCCTATACCATCACACCACCACCACCAGCCTGGACTGTTGATGCAAGGCAGGTTGGGTGTCTGGATTCATGACGTCGGTGCCAAATTCTGACTGTGCCATCTGTCAGATTCATCAGACCAGGCTTGAGCTGTCCAGTTTCAGTTAGATTGTACCCTTTGCAGCCTCAACTATTTGCTCTTGGCGGACAGGAGTGAAACCCAGCGTAGTCCTCTGTTATGCCTTCTGAGATGCTTTTCTGCTAGCCACAGTTTTACAGAGTGGTTATCTGAGTTACCATAGCCTTTCTGTTGGCTCAGACCAGTCTGGCCATGCACCGCTGCCCCCTCTCATCAACAAGGCATTTCAGCCCACGGAGCTGCTGTTCACTGGCACCATTCTAAGTAAACTCAGGAGATCTGCAGTGGCAGAAATACTCACAACAGCCCTTCTGACACCAACAGTGACTGACATCACATTTGTTCCCTTTTCTGAACTGAAACTTCTGACCAGGATCTGTAGGATTTAATACATTGTGCTGCTGCCATATGATTGGCTGACTAGATGTTTGCATGGATAAACAGGGTCAAGACTGAGACACTTCCTTCTGGGAATGGCCACCTTTATATGGTTCAGACCATAAGGGGCGGGGCGACTCTGAATGATCAGGGCGGAGTCACTCACCCTCAAGGGGTGTGGTCTCGGAGCTGCAGAGTGAAGAGGGAGCAGACTGTTAGTGAAAGCACCCTCTCTTGTCCCATAGTGGTATTGCACAAATGATCTGAGGCAAAAAGGTGATCCGCAGGCATACATGCATGACAATGCACAGGTATATATGTTGTAAATAAAGCAGAGAAACACAAATAACTATTGAGTTTCAATTACCTCGATTTTATCTATCTATCTATTATATAGTGCCTTTCATCTAGATTAAGTTTACTCAATAGTGCAGTATATTAAATCTATTCAAAAATATAGTTTGTAATTTGTTGCCTTATTTTTTAAGTAATTTTAACGCATTATATTTTAAAGTGTAGTTTGTATTTTTTCTGATTTTGCACTTTGCACAATTGCACTATAGTCTTTTGCACATTTCCTACATACATGTAGATATGTACATACAAATATATATTTCTTTCTTGTATATGTAGAAATGTTACTTTGTGACAGTTGTATACACACATACACATGCACAGAGAGCAAGGTAAAACCAGAGTCCAATTCCTTGTATGTGTATATATACTTGGCCAATAAAGCTGATTCTGATTCCCAGAATGAAAAGGTGCTCTGTTAAGAAGTGGAGCTTCAATGAGCCACACAACCCATTAATGTGCCACTGGAGAACCAGGGTTCATAGGTTCTTCCTGCCTTGCACCCGACGCTTCCACGGATGGCTCCGACTGCCCCACCGTAGCTTTGGAAGATGGCTGGCTGGCTGGCTGACTTGTTTTGTTATTTTGTCCTTTTCTCTTTTATTGGAGAGGAGACTTTCACTGGACTCCTGCAAGGAGAAAATGCGCCTTGTAATTAGAGCTGGTAATCCCGACCTTCGCCCACCAGCAAATTTCCTGTCCCATCAGATATTAGTGGATAAACCCCTAATTTTTGACGTGGCCACTGAATCAGCTTAATTTCAGTAGTTTACGCGGAGGCTCGGCTTTAGGGGATGATGAAGCCCTTAATATGCATATGGTCGAGTCATTTGGCAAGTTATGGGCGAGCGCGCAAACCAATTGGGGGGAATAAAATGAGACTGGGGCAAGACGAGCAAGAAAAAAAGTAATAAAACTAAATAAAATCATTTGTGAGAACTGTGGCCGAGTTATAGGAAGGCGCAGAGAAGAACGGCGAGCCTCGCGGCGGCCCTGCTCTTCGGCCTTTTGGGCAATAAATCGGTTAGGGGAGATCTTGATACGTGCTCATCAGGTAGGATTATCCCGGATTAAACTAATCAGTAAATGTTTCTCCGTTCATTATTTCCCGAAGAAGATTTTCAAGCGATTCTCTCCGCGGTCAAGATTATTAATCCCTTAAAGAGCGTAACATCAAAAAATCGCGTTTTGCTCTAATTTTAGTCCTTGCTGGGTTCACGTGCCCGCGCCGCTCACCCACTCGGAGACACGGCACGCGCGCCACGTGCCCGCGCCTGACTGAGAAGCCTTTCGCAATGCTCTTCCATCGTTTAGTGGCACACGTGCTGGGCGGGCGCTATAAAGGGGCGGGGCGGGGAGCGATGCGGCGTGCAGTGAATCAGCGTCGTTAATGAAATGGGCGTCGTGTCATCAGCGCTCCAATGCATTTAAAAAGAGGCGGATAACCCAAGTCGACCGAGCGGAGAGCTTTCAGGTAAAGAAGACTTCGGGGTCGGGGAGGTCTGCGTGCCGATGGAGTGACATGTTGGTAGGACACGCGAGTGAGAATAGGCCAGCACTTTGTACACGTGATCTAATAAGCCTATAACAACAATCAATTCGATTTCGTTTAGAATTCCATTTTCATACACACATCTCCAAATATGTGAAAAATTAAAAGCCAAAATAAAATGAATAATAAAAAAAAAGCTTCAGACTTCAGCTGTGAAGGCTGTGAGTTCAAATCCTGCAGGGTGTGACCCTGAGCGAGTCACTTTACCGGCCTGTGCTCCAATCACTCAAACAAAAGACCTGCTGCCAACTGTATCTCAGTCCATTAAGCGACTGTGAAAATCGTCTTTGTAGGAACGTTAGAATCGCAAAAATCTGCCCTCAGGCCTACAGTGCCATCACAAATTCTTCAGACCCCCTTTACTTTCTGCACACTTTATGGTCTTGTAGATTGCATTTTAACATTTGCCATTCTTGCCCATTAAAGTGACGACATGTTTACAGAGAGGTTTGCAAGTTTATTACAAATCAAAAAACTGAAACCTTTCCTTCCCAGAAGCATTCAGAGTTTTTACTGTGGCGCTCTACATTACCTCCTTTTTGCTTGAATCCTCCTCAAGAAGTTTCTAGAACTTGACTGGCATCCACTTGAGGCAAACCGAATTGAATGGATGTCAGTTAGAAAGGCAAGGTTATTTTTGGGTACCCCCTCGTAATGTTATTTTTGATTTTTGAGCCCTCCATGGACCTCCATCAGAGGGTGACAAACGAGAAATTTCAAATTCCAGTCAAGAATATTCACAACTTTAAATAAACGGAAGCATTCATGTTAATATTTCAAATATTTGACACAGCAATTCTTGTTTATCATGTACTTCTTCTACCTTACAAAGTCAATCCTGGCATTTCTTATGAAGACCCCAATTTAGGGCGGCTTACGCTGATTCAGACTTTTTTTTTTTTGGCCCTTGTGGCTGCCAGATGTCCCGTCTTGTCTTGAATTTGAGAAGGGCCGTCATCTGCAATGTCCACATCATCCAGACGTGTCCACAGCGTCCAGTGTATCCTGTTCTTCTTCCCTGCCGCAGTTGATTTCATGATCCGGTTCATCACCAGGAGGAACAGAGAAGGTGACAGTTGGCACCCGTGTCACACGCTAGTTCTGACTTCAAAGGAGCCTGGTAGCTGGCCTGGACGGACCACCTTGAAAGTCACGCCCTTGCAGTGCCCTGTAGGAGATTTTGTCCGGTGTTCTCTCATGTCTCGGGAGCTTCCATGATGTTTCCCTGTCGGCACGGCCTAATGCCTTCTCTTCTGTTGTTTCTGCTTGTATCGTCTTTCTTGAACTCTTCTTGTGTTCGGTTTCGCTGTTTGGTTCTCCATCTTGCTCTTTTTCATTATTCAGAGACCTGGACGAGCTTGTCGCCATGTTAAAATGGCAGGACGTGATGACATAATGTCTTAGGAGACTTTTGTGTCTCGTGACTGGCAATGGGCATTGCAACTGTTAAAACACACACACACACACAAAATGGTGGTGCCTACGTAAGAATCCATCCATCCACCCATTACTCAACCCACTATATCCTAACTACAGGGTCACAGGGGTCTGCTGGAGCCAATCCCAGCCAACACAGGGCACAAGGCAGGAAACAAAGCCTGGGCAGGGCGCCAGCCCACTGCAGTACATAAGAATCTGAAAAAGTAATTGGCACTGAGGTGATGTCATGAAACGAAACATGACTTGGCAATCAATTTTTTAAGTGAGGAGTGAAAGATTTAAAGAATCGGTGTGCATGCAATTATAAGTGACGGTGCAGCTTGGCACAGGAGCGGGCAGCTCGTCACCCTCTGAAGCCACACGGCCTTCCACTGCTTATTAAGGCTGTCTGGCCCAGCGGGTGGCCCACTGGCAGGCATGCGTACTTCCTGTGAAGAGCCACCGCCACTTGTCCAGTTCATTTACGTCTCCTTCAAACGCTTGTCCGGTTCGTTTAGCCTGGTGTGGCGTGAGGCTGAGGCCAACGTGTGCTAATTAAAATCAAATCGAGTGAATCGTGAAGCCCTCATTAAGAAACGAGAAGAATCGGAGGGAATGGCGAGCGGGTTGGACTCGCCGCTGACTGTCAGACACCAGTTAGCTAAACTGAGCGACTCCTACACAGCGGGGGTCAGCGGCTGGGGCTTTCTATGAGGTCATGGATGAAGACCAGAAGCCGACCCCTCATTTCAGTGTCCTCACCCACCTGCACCCTGCACTCCACTGGGTTTCATCCCAGGCTCAGATAGGCTTTCTTTTTTATTTCATCCTGTTATTGTTTTCTGAACAACTTATCATCACACCTACATGAGCTTGTTGGACATCCCATTCCAAAGCCATGAACATTAATATGGAGTTGCTCCCCTCCTTATAACAGCCTTCACTCTTCTGTCTACCAGATTTTGGAGGGCATCTGAGGGAATTTGTGCTCATTCAGCCAAAATGGTATTTTTGAGGTGAGGAACCAATGGTGGACAAGAAGACCTGGCACACCATCAGCATTCCCATTCATTCCAAAGGGTGGAGGTCTGGAATCTATGAAGACCACTCAAGTTCCTCCATGTCTTTATGGACCTGGCTTTGTAGTCATGGTGGTGCAGAGAAGGGTCCTCCACAAACTGAAGCACACAATTGTCTGAAATGTCATTGTCTTATGTAGCATTAGCTCCTGAGACCCTAAATGTGGTCCATCGACAGGCAGCCCATACTTGACCATCACGTGCCCGGGTCCTTGAGCAGGTCTTGTGAGTGCTGCTGCTCTGTTGCTGCTATGCCGTCTTTCTGACTCGTTCACACACGCACACGCACACACTCTGCCCAACTTCTCGGAGTGGCTCCACCCCTTTTTTGTTCTGCCCAAACCAGACGAAGGCAGTTCTTTATATGAAGACGAAATGTAACCAAGAAACGAGCCTGATTCAGAAGCCAAACATCTCTGCACTCTTTTGTCAAAAACAGCATCGTAAGCCCACAGACTGTTGTCTGTATAACTGCCACAGAGTTTCTTTAACCAGAATTCCCTACAAAGAAAACACCAGTCTTGCAAACAACACCAGTCTTGGAAAACAACTGGGACTGATCTTAATAATGTGGTGGCAAAATTCACATCAATTAAATACAATTATTATAATTAAATTCTGTTTCTAATAAATAAGAAAAAGAATTTAAAATGATCCAAAATTAGCAATAAATCTAAACTCTCTGTATTCCTCCAAGCTCTACCCCTACTGACAACATTAGTCGCACAGGCACCTCCTCTTTGGACAATATCACTCTCACAGGCCCCACCCCTTTTGACAACATCACTCTCTCAGGCCCCACCCATTTTGACAACATCACTCTCACAGGCCCCACCCATTTTGACAACATCACGCTCACAGGCTCCACCTTTTTGGACAACATCACTCTCACAGGCTCTGCCTCTTTGGACAACATCACTCTCACAGGCCCCACCCCTTTTGACAACATCACGCTCACAGGCTCCACCTTTTTGGACAACATCACTCTCACAGGCCACACCCCTTTTCACAACAATGCTGTAACAGGCTCCGCCTCTAAGTACTGTGTCTATTTCTCTCACTGGTCACGTTCATGAGTTGTGTTCCCACCGAATAACAGAAACTGTAACCTTTATGTGAAACGTGTGACATGCAAATAGCACTGATGCACTTTGAAGTGAGATGTGCTTGAGAGTTCCCCCCACACACAAACACTTAACTATTTCAGCAGGCAGGAATGAAGATTAATGTGGTGTGAAGTGCAGCACTCCGTCTTCACTGATAACTCTCCAAAGTCCAGACTTCTAATAGATTTATAAGATGGCACCAGTGCTTGTGGTCATCCAGTCAGCAGAATTCATTAACCGAGCCCCACCCACGATGATCCTGGTTAAAAGAAAAGTCCATACGCTAGAGTAGGAGCTAAAAGAAGTACCAGAAACTGCAAATGGCCTAAGGGCCTGCAATGGGAATGCTACAAAAGCTCCTGAGTTTCTTTATTGTCTCTGATTTCTGAAAAAAAATCCCTGCAGTGGGAAGGCGCCTTACTTCTCTCTCTGTTTTGCTGTCTGGCTCCCTTGCTTCCTTCCTTCTGAGACTCCACCCATTTGAACAGTGTCTTTCTAAGAGGCTCCGCCCCCGTGACAGTCTCTGTTTCTACTCTATATCTCTCCATTTGAGGCTTCACCTCTTATTACAGTGCCTCTCTCCCTGGCTCCACCCTTTCTAACATTGTCTCTTTCACTGTCTTTCTTTAAGCTCCACCCCTTATGACAGTGCCTCTCTCCCTGGCTCCACCCTTTATAACAATGTCTCTTTCACTGTCTTTCTTTAAGCTCCACCCCTTATGACAGTGCCTCTCTCCCTGGCTCCACCCTTTCTAACAATGTCTCTCTTGCTGTCTTTCTTTAAGCTCCACCCCTTATGACAGTGCCTCTCTCCCTGGCTCCACCCTTTCTAACAATGTCTCTCTTGCTGTCTTTCTTTAAGCTCCACCCCTTATGACAGTGCCTCTCTCCCTGGCTCCACCCTTTCTAAAAGTGTCTTTTTTGAGGCTCCACCCCTACTGACCCCGCCCTTCTCTCTCTCAAGCCTCATATTCTCCTTTAAGACTACAATGAGGCATTGCCAGCCATTCACTGTTACATGTGTTCATTCTGTGGCACGTTTCTAGTTCTGACCACAATGAGGCAGGAGCAGATGGGTGGTCCGGTCCCAGGTGGAAGTATTGCTCAAGCCAGTGATTACAATTGTAGTGTTTAATCCAAGTTCTTCATTAGCAGATGCGTTTTACCTTTGGGACTGAACTTGGCACAACGCTCAAGAGTGTCATCTACCCGGCCAAGGTAAACCTGTGCTAAAATGTCAGTGGGGCCACAGTGGAGGAAATGACGTCCACACCTACATCTCCGTGGCTAGCAGACCAGCTGCTTCCTCATTTCCTGACACATTTATGGATGAAAGAAAACAGAAAAGTGAGCATTAGTGGAATTTTTGAGGGAGTCAATGAAAATAAACTTTATAAAGATGATGCAGTGTTAAAAAAACTCTCAATGCCATCACTGAGTTTAGGAGAAAATACAGCAGCAGACAGCAGAAAGTTTGGGAAGGCAGAAGTCAGCTGTCACTTCATTTTCTTTGGGCCCCCTTGAACACAAATGAAGAAAGTATACGTCTACTGGGGGGGGGGTCTTTAAGGGTCAATGATTCTAAAAATAGCATTAGACAGGGCAATTTAAAAAGGTGAAAATTATTACCATCTTTAATTTGTTTTAGGCACGGCCATTTTGGAGCTTCAGCATCAGGTGTTCCCATGGCGATCACCTCCCAGAATCCCCCCTGAATTACGATGCTTCCATATTTAGGTCAGTACAGATGTTGCTTTCATATCCAAGATTGATGGTAATAAACCTTAAACACATGCGTGAAAAATCCTCTCTTTGTTTTCCTGATTATTACATTTTATCCTTCCATTACTGGCTTTCCAACTTTTGATTTGATTTTCTGACTTTGAACTTGGCTTTCCCCAACTCTGTTTTTCTTCTGATCCTTCCCATTAAACATATACAGCAGCACGTCACCCTGAGTCTGAAAACCAGTGGGCGCTACACAGGGTGGGCCGTTGGGATGAATTTGTAGATAATCATGACAAACAGAATCCCGAATCTGTGGATATGGCTACACGATGAACTCGCCCACTGGGATTGGCACAGGCCGTTTACACGCATATACAGGGAAACGCTGGGTCACAAAATGGATGGATATCGATGGGTTTCACTCCTTCTGCACTTTGATAATTCCATATCCTGTATCACCAATCTGTGCTCCATAAGATAAGGACATCGACTGAGTGAAAGCACATTTCTGGCGTTAAATACGGCAACATTTGACTGAAGTTCAGGGGCTGAGGGTGAGCTGAGGGTGGGCTGTCCCCCACAATTGTGTTACTGTGAACTAAGGTGCTGGTACCCTATGTAGGTCCCCGTGAAACACTGGTTGTCACCATACATTGACATTAAATCGAAGAGCAGGGTTTGGGTGGCCTCCCATGAAGCACCAGGATACATCAACAGTGGATCAAAGAGCAAACTGGGGACCCAGTCAGGCTTCTAACACCACAGCTAAGACAAAGTCAGCCAGTCAGTCAGCCAGTCAGTCAGGCAGTCAGTCAGTCAGTCAGTCAGTCATTGTCCAACCCGCTATATCCTAACACAGGGTCATGGGGGTCTGCTGGTGCCAGCACAGGGCACAAGGCAGGAACAAATCCCCGGGCAGGGCGCCAGCCCACCGGAGTAAGACAAAGTGCCAGTACTGTATATGGAAACTGCAAGTGGGGTCTGGTACTGCATACTGGTAAGCACCGGCCCACTTCAAGCAGCGCTTTCCACGTTTTCTAAATTCCAGACTGATTGGTTGATCAATTGATTTTAGAAGAGCCGCCTTCTCTTTCACTCCAACTGTTCCAAGTTTTCCGAATCCCAGGCTGATTGATTCAATGACTTACTGATTCACCATCTCATCATTATGTCGTTCCATGATTCCAGGTTTTCCAATTCCTAGCCTAACTAATTCACTAACTGGTTTTTCATCTCATTTCCAAGCTGTGACCCTGCTCTGAGTTTTCCAGATCCCAGAATGACTGACCAATTGGCTGCCTGATTTGTTTAAGGAGGCGGGTCTCTCATTTTCTCACTGTGCTGTTTTGATTGGTTGATTGAAGTTGACTGGTCTGCCATTTCCTTCCCACGCTATTCCCAGTTTTCCCAGTCCCTGTCTGTAGATCACATTGCCTTTTCTTCCCTGCATGTTGGCTTTGTGGAGGAGTCGCATTTTCAGAGCAAACTTTCATTTTTCTCCCCCTTGGCAGATGAATAGAAAATAACTTGTCATTTTAATTCACGTAATAACGGGCCCGCTAAAAGGTTTTCTGCGGATTAATATAAAGCTCCTGTGCGTGTTTTGCCCCTTTCTCCAATTTCAGGCCGTGAGCTCCCATATGGTATTAAACATATGGTGAGTGTTATGAGTAAAACGAATTGAAAACTCAAATTTACGAAGGATTTGTGATTTACTTGTCATAAATGTCTGTTTTTTTTCTTTCTCTCATTCTCTCTAAGCGATATGGGGGGGCGAGTCCAATTTTTGACCTCAAAGGTCGCACTGTGAGCCACGGAAACTTAAGCCCTACTTAGAACTTTATGACACATTAAAAGACGATTTATTTTTTTTTTCACTTTTCTTTTTTCGCAGCCGCGATCATCCCGAGCTTTATTTTCATCTCCAATTTTATTCATCATTAAAGCCAAATGAATAATACCTGTATCTACAGAAGGATTTACACGAGCTTGCAAAGAAAATATTGGGATTAATGCTGAGCGCTGAACTGTCGCATAATAAATCAATTTCTTCCTGTGATTATGAGACATCAAACATGCTGCTACACTCCCGAGTGCCTGCCTGCCAGCCCACCAGCCCGCCCGAGTGTGACAGATGTCTTGTGTTAACTTGGAATGATTAAATGTCATCTCAAAAGCCACCGCTCGGGTGCCCAGCCCTGGCGCAATCTGTTACGATGCAGTGCGGTCTTCGCGGACCTCCATATTGGAGTTTGAGGGGAGGGGAGGGGAGGGGGGCGCACGCGTCGGTCCTCAGTCAGCGTCGTTGTCGCACACCGGCTTCGTGGTGATCGCGCCACGCCGGATGACAGTTCAAAAGGCGCTGGCTGGCGGGGCTGGCTATCCGCTCGGTCTTAATCTCAGCTTCCGCCTCGTCTTTGCCAGCTCGCGGGTCTCGTGAGATTAAGGCCAATGGGGCTAAGAACAGATTGGGCACACAATGAGAATGAGAAGACAATCGGTTTACAAATGCAGACCATTAGTTCACATTTTAGCACAGACCTGAACCCGCTTGGTGATCTGCGGCCAAGTCGGCCATCCCATCCCAGTGTCGCCGCGAGTAAAATTGGGCGTGTCGAGGTGGTGATAGAGGCGGAGTCCAAGTCACCGAGCCTATAACTTGGAGGGGCTAATTAACAGGGCAACAGCGCGTGTGTCAGGGGCGTGGCTTAACGACCACTTCAAGTGCTGGTGAGAAACAGCAGAGCAGACCACCGCGGTGCACTGACGAGTTCGGGTTGGGAAATGAATGACCTGTGGAGGCGGCCATAGGAGTACGTGGGGCCTCGGGCGAGTGTCATATGCGGGGCCGAGAGCCATGAGTGTAGGCTATATACCGTACCACCACGCTCACGGGCTTGTCCGCCTCTAATGCTGTTCGCCTTATTATGGTTTTTTTTTAATTTATTTTTATATTTTTTTTATTTTTCCTTTTTTAAATACAACACACAAACAAACAATCAATGCCCATCTTTTACAATACTAACAGAAAAAAAGGGGTAAATTAATGAATAGCAAAGCTCAAAATATTACTTAACGAGACATCAATATAATCCAGATATGGAGTCCAAACTTGAAGAAAAGCTTCAGTAGACATATGAATAAGACAAGTTAAGGATTCTAAGGGAATCATTTCCTTAATAATCTTATGCCATCCTTTCAAAGATGGGGGTTTGTCACTGAGCCAAGTTAACAATATATTTTTTCTGGCAGCAAAGGCTACAATATCAAATAAACGTCTGTTGAATTTGTTCCGCAGTTGTCCAACTGGGAGACCTAAAATCAATGATATTGGGTCCAACTGTAGCTCACATCCAAACATACGACTCATACAAACAATAACTTTTGACCAATAAGTTCTAATAACAGGACAATTCCATACTAAGTGGGTATAATCTCCCACCTCTACCTTACATTTCACACATAATGGTGAATTGCTTGAGTCAAACTTACTTCTAAGAAGGGGTGTAATAAGCAGTCTATGCACAATCCTACATTGAATAGCTTTGGCCCAAATGG
Organism: Polypterus senegalus; assembly: GCF_016835505.1. Classification (NCBI taxonomy): domain Eukaryota; kingdom Metazoa; phylum Chordata; class Cladistia; order Polypteriformes; family Polypteridae; genus Polypterus; species Polypterus senegalus. The sequence goes on from NC_053169.1 coordinate 5,293,100, forward strand.
AAATCTTATTTGCCTGACTCCAAACCAGTTCCCTTTCCTCCTCTGTAATGGCCTTATTATTGTTAAAAAACATGGTGCCTTATGTTGGTACCGTTGGCCGTTTGATTACATTACGCATTGTAATTGTTCATATATTGGTTTGGTGGCCTTTAACCAACTTAATTAATGATTCAGAAACATTTTGCACGCAACATTAACAAACTAGATAACAGTCGTTTCTGCCGAACTCGCTGGAGTTGGCAAATTTATTTAATTACGGAGAACCAGAACACTTGTAATAAAACAAACACTTACCAACGCCCTGCCGAGGACCACTCTTTTCACCCAAAAGCAAGAAACATGATTTCTCACTTTGTATTTCGACAAGAAAGAACAGTCGAGATAAGGCCATTTGGAGACACCTGCATGGTATTAGCGTCGCCTTCTTTGCTGACCCAGTGTAAATCTGAAACTGAAGGGCGTAATTATTACGGTATTTTGAAACCAAAAATGTCGTGCTAAGAGCTTTCTTGGTTATTGGTATAGATGCCGGGAAAGGCTTCTAAAATAACAAGTCCTCGTTTATGAGAGGTTTCTGAAGAAATCCACCGCGTACCGTATTTCAGTCTGTAACAGATTTGAATCTCTTGCAGAGGCCCCGCATATTTGTATGATGAGCTGACGGTGACAAAAGAATCTCCAAGAGCGGGGACCCCTCAGGCGCTTGGCATGGGGCGATTGCCCTAGTCGCCACCCCCAAAGGCCGCCTCTGAGACCTGCCGTACATTTCAGAGTCCCTGCCTTTGATGTCTCACCTGCCCACTTCTGGGAGTCGTCGTTGCTTTCCAATGATTAATGCTAAGCTCTCATTTTTCATCTTCGATCCCTCCATCCTTCTTTCGTCTTTCGAGCAAGTCAAGCTGGGGAGCATGCACTGGTACAATGGGTTGCCGCACCCAATACACGGTGAAACAGCTCGGGATCCTGGTTGGCAACCCCCCAGGCAGACACTCGGTCCAGTGTCACCCTCTGGAAGTGACCCTCTATCTGCCTCAACCAGGTGTCACATGGGCGACCAATTGGCCTGGTCCAGCCACTCGGGTCCCCATCAATGAGGATCCTACGAGCTGCATCACCCTCAGGTAATGGCGCCGACTGGCCGTAGTCCCATAACTGACGCTCCCTCACAATGCAGGTAATGTGCCTCATTGAGGACACATTTGGAGAAGGGTTGAGGTGAAAATAAAAAGCAAAGTAAACGCATTCGAAGAGTTTTGGTTATTCACAAACAGGGAATCATTAATTAATGATTGAATGTAACAGGAGGACCACCTCACCTTACAACGTGGCCACCATTATGTCCTACCAGATTAGGGAGACTCTGTTGGAAACTCCACACTGGTTCAAAGGGTCATGAAGAAGAGTGACACCGGAACAGACATGGCGGGGGCTGGAGTTGCATAGCTAGTAAAGGGAAGTGTGGTGTGCCAACACGGTGACAATCACGAAAACAAAAAAGGTGGAATAACGAGACGCGACTGAGTGAGACTGCAAGGAAAAAAAAAATCAAGAGTCATACAGAAGGACCTGCAGGGGAACAAAAGGCAAGGAGCAGAGTGGTGGCTCTCAGGCTAAGGATCTGCACTGGTATCCTGAAGGTTGTCGGTTCGAATCCCCATCACTGCCAAAAGCAATCCTACCCTTAACCTTCAACTGCTCCAGGGGCGCTCACTGTACAATGGCTGACCCTGCACTCTGACCCCAAGGGGTATGCGGAAACTAACAAATTAACATATTCGTAATAACTGTATAAGGTGAAACAAAGAACAAACAAACAAAAGACTTTGAAAAGGGACTCAGACCAGTCAAAAACAAATGCACAGGAACATTCACTGTATACACGTAACTTACGTCAGCTCAGCGAAAAACGAAAATCAAACTTGAAGCCAATAATGGGAGTCGTGTTCTCATCACATGACAGACAGTGACTTTTAGGAGGACAGCGACAGGAGACACTGATGTGCTAATCCACCTACTGTATAAAGATTGGTGGAAAGATAGACATGAAAGGTGCTATATGATAGACAGACAGGCAGACAGATGTCTTGTGTTAATTTGGAATGATTAAAGGTCATGATAGATAGAATGAAAGGCACTATATAATATATATATAGATATGAAAGGTACTATATAATATATACTGTATATAGTTATGAAAGGCACTATATAATATATATAGATATGAAAGGCACTATATAATATATATATATAAATATGAAAGGTACTATATAATATATACTGTATATAGTTATGAAAGGCACTATATAATATATATATATAAATATGAAAGGTACTATATAATATATACTGTATATAGTTATGAAAGGCACTATATAACAGACTAGCCATGTGTGCCCAACTACGCTGCGCATGTTAAAGTTGTCGTGAAGGGCTCCCTGTTTAAACACAGCTGTCAGTCATGAACTGGGCCCTTCGTCGCACAGCATTATGATTTTTTATAAGGGAAACAAAATTACAAAAGAAAATCCTTGGACATTGATTCAATAGGAAGGGCCCACTCGGAATCACTGTCCGAATAGTAATCATGTGGTGGTGTAGGAGCATTTTTGCTTCTGCCCGTTCACAGTCCATCTTGTTTTCACGATGCTGTAATTTCCTCTCACGTTGTCTTCTCAACCTTTCTCCAATCTCGCAGGTTGCTTTGTGGCAATCCAAAGAGTAAGGCAATCTACACGGAGCAATGGTTATAAAAGGGGGGCACACAGGTATCCAGGCTCTTTAAAGCATAAATAGAGATCACTTCACTGACATGTGAGCAAGCCACGGTACAACTGTGAGACGCACAGCACTCGCCGGCTACAACGTAACAATAAGAATTTCCGTAACGTGCTGTTATGTTGTCATTCATTTTACCCCACTGTCTTTCTTTCATTCATATGTTACGTAGGCACGTACATTTTATCTTCAGCAATCTCATTCTCTAACCAGGCCTCAGGAGCTAACCAGCGTAACACTGTTCACCACCCCTTTCGTTATTCCGACACATTGTTGACATCTGTGAGTAACAACGACGTACTAAACTGGAAGGTGGTCTACGCATGCGTGGAATTCGCGGACAAAAAAAGATCAAGATCTAAATGAAGATCTCTTTAGTTAATTTAAAGCACAACAATTTGTTTAGTTTGAATGTCTGTGTTTTGAGGTGTGACTGGCGTATTACAGTCTTCAGTAGTATAAGCCTGGAGGAGATTCTTAATGCAATGCCTATGTTTTAGCTGTCTCTCTACTGCCATCTAGTGCTTCTTCTTCTAATTCATTCACGGACAAATAAAGATCAAGATCCAAATGAAGATTATATATAGAGATAGATAAATAGAACGGCTACTATATATATATATATATATATATATATATATATATATATATATATATATATATAGCTATGAAAGGTGCTATATAATAGATATGTAGATAGCAAAGGCACCATATAATGATAGATAGATAGACAGGAAAGGCACTATATAATGGAAACTTTATTAGTCCCAAATGAAATGCAACACTCTCCAGCACCATCATCAGTGAGCTGAAGGATCTGATGTTGAAACATTTTTCTTCCTTACCTGAAAAATCTTGGAAATGTAATATCTTTCATATCCGTCTACCTGTTTACGGTGGATTCAGAAAATATTCAGACCCCCTCCCTTTCTGCGTTGTAGATTTCATTTTAAATTGATCATTTTGTCGTTTTTGCCCACCAGTCTGCGCACAATAGTCCAGAATGACAAATTCATAACATGTTTTCAGAACGGATTCCAAATTTATGTCTCATTCACAGAATCCCCCAAATTCAGAACTTTACAGACATCCCCTTAGCAGCAAGTCCCACTCTGAGTCTTCATTGCTGTGTCTCTACCAGCTTGGCACTCCTAATCTGAGCGGGTATCCCATTGTTCCTGGCCAATCCTCTCAAGATCACTTGGATTTGTTGAGAAGTGACTGAGAACTGCCATCTTCAGGTCTCTCTGCGCATGTTCTGTGGAGTTTGGCTGAGACCCCCCCAGGAAACTCATAGGACTTGTCCCAGAGCCACTGCAGCATTGTCTTGGCTGGATGTCATTATGTCACTGTCGTGCTGTGCAGGATGGCACAGGTTTTTGTTCAGGGACTTCTGTGCTTGTTTGGCTGCAGTTCTCCTTCCCTCAGTTCTCACCAGTCTCCATGACATGATGCTTCACCATTGGGACGGCATTAGGTAGGTGGTGGGTCTTCACCAGATGTGGTGTTTGAAGTTCTCTCCAAAGAGTTCAGTTTTTGTCTCATCAGACCGGAGAATCTTTCCATTCAGACTCTCGGAGTCCTTTAAAAGTTAATTGGCAAACTCTGCTGTCAACACCTGATGAACGGAGTGCTGCTGAGATGGTTGTCCTTCAGATTGGCTCTCCCATCTCAGCTGAGGACTCGTGTAGCTCTGTTGGAGTGGCCATTGGGTTCTTTCTGACCTCCCCAGCCAAGACCCTTCTTCTTCAGTTAGGCTGTTTGGAAGAGTCCTGGTGGTTCCAAACGTCTTCCATTTCATAATTGTGGAGGCCCACGTGCTCCAGACAACACTCCAAACTTTACAGATGGATTGATCTTTTGGTCCTCATCTATGGTTTGGCACAGTTTGACTTTGGGGGTCTACAGAATCTTCTTAGGACTTTCTGGCCTGGTTTCTGTTCTCGACATGCAGCGTGAATCGGGGGACCTTCTGTGCATGTGTGCCTTTCTAAAAGATGTCCAATGAGCTCAGCTGGCCACAGGTGGGCTCCGATCAAGTTCTAGAAACTTCTCAAGGAGAGCTGAAGCAAGCAGGATGGATCTGAGGGTTAGGCTTAAGGTTAGGGTTAGGGTCTGAATACTTCTAGAAATGAGAGATTTATGTTTTTGATCCATCAGGAATGTGCAGAGCTTTCTGAAAACACGTTGTCATTTTGTCATTAGGGGTTACTGAGTGCACATGGATGGCCAAAATATGCAAATTACCATAAAGTGTGGGGGTCTGAAGACAGTTGTGAATCCGCTGTAGAGCTCTCTACACCCAATGAGAAGGTGAAGTGTTTTAATGGTCAGGTTGCAACAATTAGATGAACACCAGTAGAGTTGCATCTGCACAGAAATTGAGAACACTGGGGTGGGGTGGGGCGGGCGTGTTTTGGGGGGTTGGCTGGGGGGGGTTGGATTATGCATTTTGATAAGTAGGATGTAACGTTTGGACTCTCAGATTTGAACCCGGGGTCTAGGAGCTCTGAGGCCGTGAATATTCCCCTTCTTCTCCAAGAGCTGGTGGCAGCGGTGGGATCAGAGCCGTTGAGAAGACTTTCTTGCTGTCAGACTCTCTTATTGCTGTTGTGATGAATTCTGGAGAGACGAGCTTCAAAGAATTGGCAAGGCACAGAAATACACACATGGCTTATTTTAAAGCCTTTGGCACAATGAGACCACCCCCAAGCCCCCCGGGGAGGGGAGGAGGCGGACGCCACTTCATTTTGCTGCTTATCTAATTGTGGACTTAAGTCCAAGTGAACTCGGATTTGTCTGTGATGGAAAAGCATCAGAAATGAGGACAAGCATTGCTTGGAACGAGTTAATCTAGCGGCCCGTTAATAAGTCTTGTACTGGATTGCTTAATTTAAAAGCAACATAAACAGGAATTTGGCTTAGAGACGAGTACTTTGCATCAATAAATCAGCAGTATTTAGCCCTGTAATACATTAAGTGATTTTTAGGGCTTTTTTCTCTCTTTTGCTTGAGCCATTTATAGTAAGTGGGAGGAAAAAAAAAAAAAAAAGGAAGAAAGCCGAAATGAAGCCCACTGTGCGCAAAACTCAAGGAGCGCAAACGACGGGTCACCTCGGCCTACATGGGCTCCTGCCAGTCCCTGTGCCCCTCACGTCATTCACGACTTCACACCCTCGGCCGGACCGTCCAAGGAGGCCCAAATGTCGCCTTCTCCCCTAACAAGTGCAAACGCTGTGTTTACTGTCCTTCTAATCAGCTTTGCCTCCACTTCAGCGCTAATCTGATTGCAGCAGATTTACCCGCAAATCTTTTTTGTTATTATGTTGATATTAAAAGGTCACATAACTCCGGCCGACTTCATCCAACTTAATCTAAACTGGGAAGGGGGACGGGGTGGGCGACTGAGTATTTAGAAAGGGAGGAGAAGAAGAAGAAAAAAGGGGGCTATATAGCGCCTTTCAAAACCTGCATTCTTCAAAGTACGTACTGCATATGTTGAAACAATAAGCTTTATTAAAAAAGAGACTCTATAGCACTTTTAAAAATATGCACTTTTCAAAAGTACATTATGACCAAATAAGTTGTTAAAAAAAGATTATACAGTGCCTTCCAGAATAAAAACAGTGACAGAAATGCTATATAGCGCCTTTCAAAATGTGCACACCTCAATGCATATCATGAAGGAATCATTAAAAAACAAATAGCATACAGCGCCTTTCAAAATGTGCATTATATTATTATAATAAAAATGGCTTTATTAAGAATGAGTGAATGACTATATAGTGCCTTTAAAAACCTCTTTAAAAGTACATTATGATTATACAGTGCCTTCCAAAATAAAAATGTTTTAAAATTAGCTTTACTGAGAAACAATGATAGAAATGCTATACTGTATAGCGCCTTTGAAAACCGGCACACCTCAATGCATAGCATGAAGGAATAATCAAAAAAGAAACAGTATATAGCGCCTTTCAAAAATGTGCACTTCGAAGTATATTATGACAAAATAGGCTTTTTTTGTTTTATTGATTATATTAAAAACAAATTGCATTCCATACAAATAACTCAAGTTTAACAAAAAAAAAAAAGGTTCGAAATTAATCAACTCCCATCCCAAAATAGGCTTTATTAAGATAGAATGAGATTTTATACAGCGCCCTTTCAAATATACACTTTTCAAAAGTACATTATGAGTAAATACATTTTATATAAACGGCAAAAACGGCAGATTATCTACTGCCTTCCAAAATAAGCCTAGTTTAAAAGAACTTTGTAAGGAAATTATCTTTATTCAGAAATAGTGGGAAATAGACAATATAGTCAGTCAGTCAGTCAGTCAGTCGGTCAGTCAGTCATTATCCAGTGCCTTTATAAATATACACACCTCAAAGTATGGAGAAATAAGCTTTATTGAAAAAGAGAGTATATAGTGCCTTTCAAAACTGTGCATACCTCAAAGTATATTATGGCCAAACAAGCGTTAGTAAAAAAGAAAGGCTATATAGAGCGCCTTTCCAAATAAATCTGGTTTAAAAGAACTTTAAATGGAAATTTACTTCAAAAGCTTTATTAAACAAGAAAGACTACATTGCGCCTTTCAAAGTATGCACTCTTCAAAGTACATTTTGAATAAATAAGTGTTCTAAAAATGCTAGATTAGAAGAAAGGCAGCGCCATTCAACTTTGCATGCAGCGGAGCGGCAGCAGCGGGCGTGCGGGTGTTACAGCGGGCATGAGGTGGGCGTGCGGCGGGCGTGCGGGTGCCGCACATTAAGGCAGAGTTGCTTGTGACTCCATTACGGCGGAGTTCATTTCGGTTTTTGCAATTCCATGTTATATTTAGAGAAGAAATCTAAACGTTCTGTTTGTTTGTGACGCGTTGCGGGTTTATTCCCGGAAGATCAAACGACCAGCCGCCGATTGCTGCACTGCTGAACTGCCATCTCTTTGGTCGTTTAATGAAGAAGACTGAAGACTACGTGCCAGCGGGACTTCGTTCTCTTTGTGACGGTGCAAAGCAACTGTGTGTTTAATCGACACGCTGTCGTAGCCTGAGTGGGCGTCCCAAATGGGGGTTCTGAGTCGAGTGAGTATCCTGCCCCACATAGATTATATAGTGCCTTTCAGTATGAATGTGGTTTAAAAGAACATCAAAAGGAAATTGGCTTTTTTTTTTTTTACAAAATAACGATAGGAAGACTATGGAGTGCCTTTCAAACTCTGCGTGGTTCAGAGCAAATTACGAGGAAACAAGCAAGAGAGCAAAAAAGTTTTGTGAAAAGGTAAGTGCACCTCATGAAATGTTCTTTCTTTTTAAACGCATTTCAAGATGAGGTCTTAGTGTCCGCAGTATTCAGAGAAAACGGTGAGGAAAACAGAAACAAAAATGTCTTCAATGATAAGATGTGCCATTCCCTCCCCATTAACAGCTGGGGTTGCCCCTCAAGATGGCATTCCCTGTAAGTGTCTGACTTCTTTCAGCCTTGTGATGTTTGAGGGGGGTCTCCGGTGCACACTCAAACAACAACGTCTTGATGGACTTCAGATCCAGGCTTTGACTTGGCCATTCTAGAACCTTCTGTTTCTTTCTTTCTTTCTTTCTTTCTTTCTTTCTTTCTTTCTTTCTTTCTTTCTTTCTTTCTTTCCGTCCATCCCTAGGGTCATTTTCGTGGTCTCACGTTATCCCCAAGCACCACTCTGGTACAATGAAGAACTCCTAGTGGGTTCCATGATGATGAGCTGGCCAGGCTCTGATGCAGCCAAGCTGCCATTTCCACCAGCACGCTGTACGGTTGCTGTCAGGTTCTTCCGGTCGAACGCCATCTTTAGTTTTCACCAAACGCGTCTTCTGGTGCTTTGCCGTGTCTTTCCTCGAAGCATTGATCCAGAAGTCCTGGTCTTTGCCTTGATGCTCTTTCTGCTTTCCCTCAGTCACACCTCCCATGTAGACCCCCTTTGTGCAGCCCCTTGCTAATTAATGGTAGACCCCTGTGCAGGGCCAAGAGGTGACTGAAGGTCTTGTGGTCTAAAGACTCCATTCGGCCTCTTGTGTTCTGCTCTGGGGCTGAACCTGCTGGGGTATCCTGGCCTGGACAAGTTCTTTGGCTCAGTGGTTGAGTGGCTGATTTCCAAATATTTTTTTAAATCCTTTGCGAGACCCTTAAGCAGCCATAATCCATAGGAAGGCCTCAGAGAGCTCCTTCTGTCTTGGCATGGTGGTCAGCTGCATTGCAACAGGAGACGAGGTGTCTGAGGTTTGGGGACAAGGACACAGCCAGACGAGGTGATAAATGGGGGGACTGCACTTACTATTTCTTCATGTTAAATAACCCTAACCCTAAAATTTGCTTTTTCTTTATTTAAAGGAGACAATGGCCTACAAACTGCAAATGTGGCCTGATGTTTGATCTACATTGTCACCTTCATTTGTTGCAATGAAGATCAAATCAGAATCCGTCCACTTCTTTTAAACAAGAAGGGGCGAACAAAGCATTTCATGGGGTGTCGTTACTTTTTCACACGGTTGTAACAAAAGGGATGAAAGACCACAAGGGGAAAGTATTGGAGTGTCCATCCAAAAAGCTGGACCTGAGGATGGACTGTCTTGCCATGGACTGGGAGAACCTTCTGGAACCCAAACCCGAACTTGAACAATCGATATCAAGGTGAGCGTCCGCCAAACCTTCACAAAGTTCATGGAAAACGAGGACCAGATGGCTGAAGTCCATGAGTCTGTTAGCCATTGCTAGGATGTGAAGGAGACCCCCAAACAGACTGAACACCGGGGCTGTGTGCCAACAGGACGTGTGAGGCACTGGCAGGCGCAGACCCTAAAAGTCTTCAGCCTCAGTCTTCAGAAACGTTTGCCCACAACGTGGCCACGTTGGTCAGCTGGACTCTGTCAATGTGACACTGATGACCCTACAAGTGCCCCAGTGACTCGGTGGGAGTGTCTTCTTTACTTCCATTAGTGTCCCAGTGACAGCTAAGAGACCCCAGGATTTTAGACCTTCTGATCATTGAGCAGCTTCTCAGTTTCCATCCACCGTCTTGAAGGTTTGCTTAAGCAGCCTGGAAGTTTCCAGAAATCAATGTCATAACATTTGAAAGCCTCTGATCGACCAGTTGAGTTCATTTGGAGGCCACTGGTGGCTTTTTTAAGGGCCACCGTCTCCTTGTCTATGGGAAAATCCAAGCAAAATGGTGGAACTCCACAAGTCCTGTTCCTCCTTAGGAGTGACATCCAGACATCTGAAGGTACCAACGAGAAGGAGCAGACAGACAGGAGGCACAACATCACTGCCAGAGGTGTGCAAACTTTGTGGTGCCAACGCACCTCTGTGCTCCATTAAGAGAGTCCGTCAGTGCCAGGGCCTGAAGTGCTGTCACTCACTCAAGAAGCCCCCAAAACCAGAGTGACGTTTGCAGGACACAGGAGTGCCTTGTGGTCAGACCCATTCGGCCATCGTGATCACCACTGTTCATGGAAGAAGAAGGGTGAGGCTTTCTGGCCAAAGAACACTACGAAGTATGGGGGTGGAGCAAAGGGACGGGGACACTTCAGAAAACAAATGGTGTCACGGGGAAGGAGGGTCATCTGGAATCTCTGAAGCACAAAAGTTCAAACTCCCAGCAGGACAATGATGGTCAGGTTACCTCCAAAGGACAACACGGTGACAGGAGAGTATGGAGTGTGTGGACACCAGGGGGCGCTCCAGCTCCACAAGCAGGCTCAGACTCAGGTTTAAAAGGCAAAGAGACTTTTATGGTGGGAAACTCTTCCTCAGAAGTGCTTCCCACCACAGCCACAAGTACAATTAAGCACAACACTTCCTTTTCTCTCGGTCACTGCCTACTCCACTCTTCCTCGTTAGCGTTGTCCACCTTCCTCCCGACTCTGCCTCATTCCTCTGAGGCAGGGAGTTCCTTTCATCTCCCACCCAGGAGTACTTTCAGTCTTCTGTACATGAGGTATGAATTCAGTTCTAGGTGAGGTGGAAGCCCCATGAAGCTGGTCTCCCCAGTGCCTGCAGCATCCCCTGGTGGCACCTAAGAGTTCTATGTCCCATGATGCCCTGTGAGAACCCAAGAAGCCGCTGCCAACCAAGGAGGCTTCCATCTAGCACTCCAGGGGAGTTAATGCCCTGTACACGCTTTCTCCTTCCGGTCCTTCGATCCCGAGGGCATCCCGGCCAGGTAAGGACCTCACAAGTGGCCGTCACAAAGCCTGGACCTGAACTTCACAGAAACGGAAACGGTGCATCTGAGCAGAGGCGGACCACAAGCCAACGTGACTTACAGAAGCTCCGCCATGAGGAACAAGTGAAGGATCCTGCCACGGATTGTGAGAAGCTTCTGGAAGAAGACCCTGAGTGACTGACTCAAGCTGAGGGTTAAGCCCACCGAATACTAACAAAGTCCATGGAAACCCACTGAGAATGTGACCTTGGATATGAAGGCTGAAATCGGCGAGTCTCTTAGCTGTCGAGACCCTAATGGACTGAATGGCAGGAATGTGTGCTGACGTGACGTGACGGGGGGCTGGCAAACATGGAGTCTGAAAGTCTTCAGCCGAGGGGGATGGAAGCCTTTGGCCTCAGCGGTAGTCGCGGTGCCGGCGAGTCGTGATGTGTTGCGTGTTGATTTGCACATACAAGTCACAGTTTTACTGCACTCTGCACATGGGACCCTATAAGTGGCACAGTGGGTCACTTCACTTGCTGCTTCACGGCCCACCGCTTGGCCACTGCACCAATGTGCTTGTTGGCTCAGAAGGAGTTTTTAACCCCAGGGGGTCCGAGTCTTTGAACAGTGGCTCATGCAAGGACGCGGGTTCAAGTCACTCCCTGCACACCCGGTGGGACCCCCAAGGGAGTCACTTTACCTCTCTGTGTGAATGATTAGTGCGTAAAATAATTGAACGCAGTCCTGTGGATCGGCTGCCATTTTCTATGACTGTGGTCCGTAAGGCCGCTCATCTCTGAACTTGACTTCATACCAAGTATGCCATCGCAGCTCTTTATTGGTACTGAACAACTCATAATGTAACACAACCTGCTCAAGACCACCTAATCCAGATCAGGGTCCTGGGGGCCGAGTCGACCCTGGCAGCACTGGGCACAAGACAGTTAAAGGGAGGTGGGCAGGACATCCCACACACCTGTTCACACTCGGCCATCAACGCCTAACGTGGAAGACTTTAGGAATCTGAGACCACCTGAAAGGGAAACACGAAAACTCCAGCTGACCAACTGAGCAGGCGCAGTGCTTACATGACAAGGCGGAAAGGGCTAAACGACTGCTGCGGCCCCCGTGAACAACTCGTTCATGGTGACAAGGGTGGCATGTGCTGAGGTGGTGCATGGTGGGATGTGGAAAACACTCGGAAGAACAGGAAAGCCCTGAATTTGGGGGGGCTAGTGATCAGGTGGTCAGACGTGAGGGGGCAGGGGGCAGCCACACAGCTGGATGGACTGGTAAAGGCCGGCCGCCATTACAAGACCTCAACTGTGTTCAGTCCTGGGGCTGCAGGGTTCACTTTATCCCACCAGCCCACCCCCTGATACTCTAAGGGTTCCTACTAACAAGGCCTTGTTTAAAAGGCGCTTTAAAGAGTGAGGGTCGGGGGGTCCTGGGACAAGTGCTTGGTATTCGGGGTGCAGGCTGCCACCCGTGTCCGTCTTTCCCTTTCAGCTGTAATCAGTAAGTGAAAAATATGACTTTAGAGGATTATGCCGAGTTTTTTTTCTGCCATTTACTAAACATTCGTCCAGATTAGCCGAGTGATCAGCAGACATTAAACGAAGTTAAATTACATTGAATTACTACATTAATATTATTACTTTGTCCTCTTCCCAACATTATATAATGAATCCGCTAAGTATTAACATCTTAGCAATTTATTTATATAGAAAAATCCTCCACAACTCACCAAATTAAAGCAAACTGCGCTATGTGGGCCCACCGGGTGGGGTGGGGGGGGGTTGCTCTTAACCCGCAAATGTCCAAAGTGAAAATGACGAGCGGTGGGCGGTTGTACTGGCGACTGCTGTGAAAGGCGCTATATGACCTACAACTCAACCAAAAATGTGTCCTGAGCTACCGGGCCATTCACGGTCTCCTTATCACACTCAAGGCGGGGTCCCCGGTGTCTTTGACTTGGCTGTTATTGTGAAAGGCGCTATACACACTCAAGGGTGATGGAGAGAGAATGCATCCTGAATTATAATTGAGATTTTGTGCTGACTGGTTTGTCAGCTCATTTTTCTAACTTCATTCCAAAAGGCGCTCTATACACTCAAGATTCATGAAGTAAGAAGCCCCCTGTATTGTATGGGGATTCTGTGTTTGTTTGGTTTTTTAAATTGTGTTCCTGTTTTCTTTGTCTTGGTAGTTGTTGTGAAAGGCGCTATACAGCCTCAACATTGATTAAAAATTGGGATCACATTGGGATGCTGTGTTGCTTTGTGTTCTCCTGCCGTGTTTCTTATTGTGAAAGACCCCATACTGCCTTGTCACTTTGTGTGGCTTTTTATTGTATTCGTGTTTTCTTTGTATAGCGCCTTTCACAACTGCTAACTTAAGATTGATTCGAACAGAACTCGGCGTACCTTCTTATTTTTTTATTGCGTCCTCATTACCTTCTTATTGCCCCCTTATGAAAGGCGCTATACAACATAATTGTGTTCTCACTTTTTTTTCTCAGATTACTTTCTTCACCTCATTCTGGAAGACAAAACACAAACTCAGGATTGACGAATAAACAAACATCCCATAGTGCTGGTGAGTAATTTTTAAAATTATATTCTACTTTTGTATGTATAGTGCCTTTCACAGCTAGAAGTATGACAAAGTGAAGATCGAGTGAGAGACCACCATTTTATTTTTTTGTATTGTGTTCTTGTGGGCCCTCTTATGAAAGGCGCTATACAACATAAAGTCTGATTGGAAAGCCGTCTCGCATGTGTGGAGTTTTTCTGCTGCTTTTCTAATTATATTCTGGTTTTATTTGTCACACTTCTTTTTGTGAAAGGCGCTATACAACCTCATCATTGATTGAGGTAGCATCCTGTATTATTTCCTAAGCCTGCATTGTTTTTGTTTTTTTTATTGTTTCCTTATTTTCATGTTTAGCGCCTTTCACAGTGAAAACTACGACAAAGCATCCGGCAGACGCGTCTTTCCATTGTTTTCTATTGTGATCTTACGAGGGACGTTCAGAAAGTTTAGGCTCTTTTATATTTTCGTTGGAAACGGTGAAGGCGGGGGGGAGTAGGAAGGGGGCATTAAAACTGACTACGTAGAAAAGTGATGTCCTTAATAAGTTAGAGTTAAAAAAAAAAGTGCGGACGCTTTATGAACGGCCCTCGTATTTACTGTGACTCCTGTGAAAGGCGCTATACAGCATGACGGCTGAATGCTCACGTAGCCGCCACTGTGTTGTTGGTCTCAGCTGCTCTTTTCATTGTCTCCTGATTCAATCTCATTTATTCATTGTATTGAATTTACGTTTATTCATTTTATTTAGTATCCCGTGACCCTGTGTTAGGATATAGCGGGTTGGATAATGGATGGATGGAAGTTCAAAATGACACCACTGCGTTTAATACGGATAAGAAGTTTATGAATTCATTTATTTATTTCATTGTTATTAATGTATTTTATTTATTAGCTAGGCGTTTTTGCTGTCTTCATCTTTGTTTAAAACTGTAACGGAGTTTACTCATTTCTTAATTGAATTAACTTTAATGAAATGTTATTAATTTTATTTCTTTTTGATTGTTTTTGTTTATTGTAAATATCACTATCATAATCTCTGTTTAATAATGAATTGTATGTATTTCATTAATGTTCATTTTATTTATTTGTAAATTATCATCTTTCTTTAACACTAATATGGAGTGACTCGTTTCTTAATACAACTCCCTTCATTTGAGTACTTTGTGTTAATTACTTTTCTTTAGTGAGTTACAATTCTCACTATCAATCTTTCTTTAACAGAAGTTCAATCATTTCTTAATATAATACGTTTCTTTTATTTTATCTTAATTTTACTAACTTGTTCATTTCTCTATCATTATTTTTGTTAAGTACTGGAGTTTAATTAATCTCTTCATACAAATCTATCTTGTTTTGTTTTTTGTTCATTAAATTTATTTAACTTACAGTTTTCTCCATCATAATCTTTCTTTAAAATGTTTGGTCATTTCTTTATTAATTTCTCGTATATGATGTTAATTCATTGTCTTTTTCACTATTGTAATGTTTATTTAATACTAATATGGAGTTTATTCATTTCTTAATAGAATTCGTTGCATTTCGTTGGTTTCCTGTTCATTTTATTTACTAATGTGTTCATTTCTCTGTCGCAATCTTTCTTTAATACTAATACATGAATGGACTTCGCGCGTATTTGGTTCATTTCTTTAATGTTAATTATTTGTACTTTTTAATTTATCCTTTTCTCCCCCGTAGTCTTTGTTTAATACTAACGCAGAGTTTTTGAAGCGCCCAGTGATGCGAAAGATGCGAGTCGCCTTCCTGTGGGTCTCCGCTAATTCTTCTATATAGCGCCTTTCACTGCACCAGCCTCCCAATTGGCTGGTCAGCAGGGACGTGCGGTCAGGGGAGGCAGAGCCTCACGTGTCATTATGAAAAGTAAAAATGCTAATAATGATAACATAAAATAAATGTGTCCACTGGTCGGTACTATAAATTTGTTTTCTGTATGATTCCTATAATTTTGATCATTTTTAATTTTGAATCGCTGAATTGGCGCATTTCCTGTTCATTTACAGAGGGAGAAATGCAAATTGCGGGAGCAACGAGCCTCACCTCCCCTCGGACTGCGCTCTCCTCACACGCCGGATTGATGCCTGCGATTGTCGCGTGCCTGTCGCTGTCTCTCTGTGTCGCCAATATAATGTCTGCAGACACCTTTATTATACACCTGACTTTCAGCAGTCTGGCTAATATCTTTACAACAACCTTTATTTCTAGAGCACATTGTCATACAAATAATGGAGCTCAAAGTGCTTTACATGAGGAAGAAAGAGAAAAAAGACAAATTAATAAGAAAAATAAGACAAAACTCATTAACATAGAATAAAAGTAAGGTCCGATGGCCAGGGAGGACAGAAAAAAAACAAAAAAACTCCAGACGGCTGGAGAAAAAATAAAATCTGCAGGGGGCCACGAGACCACCCAGCCCCCTCTGGGCATAGTGAATGTGTGTGACGTATTTAGTGTTGCTGACCGGACATAAAACCGCAGTGAGAAGGCACAAGGCGAGTGAGGCAGACAGTACCGTGCTGTCCTGAAGGGGGCGCATGTGAGCCCAACAGGTGCTCATCGCTGCTGTTGTTCTCCGCAGAGGCGCCAATAGGTTAGCGACATCAGAAAGTCACGTGCACTGCAGCGGGCCGTTTAGTTTTATTTTTTGTTCCGACTACCTGCCAAAATGGAAGATTAAGGTTTTTAAAACTAAAGGAAAACAAGGAGGACTTTGGCAAGAAAGTGACGGATTTTTCTGTGGAGAAGGATAGGCGCATGGACGTCATTTACAAATAAACGTAACACCATAAACGGTTTTCAATTTTATAAAAAAAAATAGACTCAGACTAAGAAAAAAACAATCCATTATTTTAAAACTAATTTTTAACCTGAAATAAAATATTCTTTTGTTTTTCTTGTTATCCTTTTGTTGAACACCCTGTATTAAAATTGATTAAAGCATCAGGACTTTTAAAAAAACAAAATTCTTCAATGAAGGTCAAAATTGAAATCCGTTTTTTTTTTGTACACCACTCTGTACTTTCATTTGTATTAATGAGTTGGAATTGTGGAATTACAACGGTAAATTTAGAACACGTGGTGGGTGAGGAGCAAATGCGCGCTCTCTCTCTCTCTTTCTCTCTCTCTCCGCTCTCACTCTCACTCTCTCTCTCTTTCTCCTTATCTCGCTCGCTTGCGCGCGCGCGCCTCTCTCTGTCTCACTCTCTTTCTCTCTCTCTCTCTCTCTCTCGCCGTTCTTTCTTAGCCCAATATGCGCCATCTGTGTGTGTGTAAAGAGTCCTGATGAGATATGAAACATAACCAGTAGTCAGTGTGCACGCCAACTAAATAGTGAATCAGCGACTCTTTTGGGTTCATAGATTTCTAAATCAGACTCAGAAGGAGTCACCAGACATGAACCTCACCGCACGTCACTGCTGGTCAGGCCACAGGTTCAGTCCACGCCCGCGACTCGCTTTGTGACCCTCAGGGGGCCGCTGACAACACCCCAAAAAATACAAATGAAACAATTCATTGTTGTAGGTCACGTGATGAGGAGGGTCCCGACAGAAAGGAGCTCAGTAAGATCAAAGCTGAGACGCCCAGTGAGTCCCCTCAAGCTCGCAAGCCCCTTCATTTGACACGCTAGTGAGTGCCGTGGCCGCCTCACACCTCCTCCCATGGTGGGTTTGCACCTGTGACTTTGGGGGTCTGCCTTATTGACTTCACAGTTATATGAGTGGGCAGCCTGCACAACAACCTGGCAGAAAAGACGCCAGTGTGCCCAGTTTAAAGCAGGTGCTATCAAGAAACTGGCACCCTGTCTCTGCTCCCTTTGATGCCACTACTGGTATGTCTTCTCCTCCTCCTCTTCCTCCCGTGATGAATTCTCAGGAGACTCACAGGCCTTCATGTCCCCCCCGGAAAATAATCAAGGTGGCCGAGGGCTTCCACCAACTATCAGGAAATCATTTGAAAGGCTTATGGAGATAAAACTCTGTAAGTGCATTAGAATAACAATCATTAGGAGAAGACCACCCTCCATCAGGACTGGATTAGAGAGGAAAGGAAAGGGGCCGCATCTGGACCTGGCCGAGCAGAAGACAGAGAAAAGCGGACCACTGCAGGATATAAAAAAATAAACAAATAAAAGATCTACTGAGCAAACATTATCTTATATAGCAGCTTTCATGGTGGCACACACTGCATAGGCAGTCGTAGCGGGACTGAAGCTCAACTGACCACATCCATGTGCGGGGACACGGGACCCTCATCTGAAGGGGGAATTCAGTCAGCTAGCCATTCATTTTGTGATCAGTGCCTTCTTTTTAATGTTGGATAGATAGATAGATAGATAGATAGATAGATAGATAGATAGATAGATAGATAGATAGATAGATAGATAGATAGATAGATAGATAGATAGATAGAGTGAAAGGCGCTATATAAGATAGAGAGATAGATAGATAGATAGGTGAAAGGTACTATATAATAGAATAATCCTGTCAGCACCGTGCCAAATAAGAAAAGTGACGCATTACAATGTCCCACTCACTACAGCATCATCAATAACAAATATCAAAAAACAAGGAACAGCTCATTTTCTTTTTTCTAAAACATCACCAAACTTTAATCAAATCAGCCAAAGTGTTTTTGAGATTCTGGGGTACAAAGTTTTTTTATTGGAGGGTTGACCCCTAAATATTAATATATTGAAATGTCGTATCTTGGTGGATATCTACTGACCCAGCTGTATAATCCTACCAAATTTCAGCTTTTTGGCTAAATGGGAAATAGTGAGCGAGTCAACCAGTCAGTCAACTCTGCCTTTTAATGTGTATATAAATACATTTAGTCATACAGTCATACAGTCATACAGTCATTTGCATCAAAGGGTCACCTTCCGGTTTGAACTGAGGTACTTTAATATCACTCCTGAACAAAAGGAGGCGCTGTCTCAAACTTTACCTGTTTTTACCTCCACAGCTCTGAAAGGAGAGCCCAGTGAGGGCAACTGACTCCGCCCATTCCAGGCCATGTTCTATAAAGGTGGGCATCCCTGGCAGGAGGGGTCTCACTTTGATTTGTGTCAGACAGAAGGGCGGAGCTCTGCTAAATAGACAAGACCTGCTCAGCCAAGCAGCTTTACCTAATTAAGACAAGACTACAGCCTGCAATTCTGTTCTGTAACGCCATTGTTTGTAGTGGCTTTCCCATCTATTTATCTGTCATATAGTGCCTTTCATCTATCTATCTATCTGTTATTTAGTGCCTTTCACATCTTTCTAAACTAAGAAACGTCATTCTTTGGTTTAAGCTCTAAATCTGACACCACCCACAAATCCATTTTCTGTGCCCACTTTTAATAATTTGGTTTTAGCAGTTTGTGGAGGACAAGAAGCACACCAGGAGCAGATGGCAGCCCATCTTGAGTGTGTCCAACTGTGGATTTACATTCAGGAGGCTGTGGACGCAGCCACCCACCCATCAAGCCATGCATTTTGTGAGCTGGGGTCACAGAGAGACAGAGCTCCCCCCCCCAAGCAGCACTGGGAGCAGCGCATGGCTCCATCACGGATGTGTCCTGAAGTGGACATTCATGTTTGGTTAGTCATTACCAGAGTGTGTACGGAGTCTCATCCTCTCAAAATCCAAGTCCTTGCAGCTCCTACACTCCCACCTGCTGACCAAGCTGACAGGGCAGCCCTGCTACAAAATGTGAACTGAACGAGCAAAAAGTGAGCTGTGAGCTGTTGACCTTCTGCTGCCAATGGTGAGGACATCAGGACAGGACAGCCCACCAGACCCAGTAACGAGAGCCTACACTGACATCACATGTGATGAAGACCATGGAGTGGCTGCTGCTTCACCACCTGAGGCCACAGGTCCGCCACACCCTCGACCCTCTGCAGTTGGCATACCAGGAGAAGGTGGGAGCGGAGGAGGCCATCATCTATATGCTCCACCGATCCCTCTCCCACTTGGACAGAGGCAGTGGTGCTGTAAGAATTCTGTTTCTGGACTTCTCTAGCGCCTTCAACGCCATCCAACCTCTGCTCCTTAGGGACAAGCTGACAGAGATGGCAGTAGATTCACACCTGGTGCCATGGATCGTGGACTATCTTACAGACAGACCTCAGTATGTGCGTCTCGGGAACTGCAGGCCTGACATTGTGGTCAGCAGCACAGGAGCACTGAGGGGACTGGACTTTCTCCGGTCCTGTTCAGCCAACATACATCAGATTTCCAATACAACTCGGAGTCCTGCCACATGCAAAAGTTCACTGACGACACTGCTATGGTGGGCTGCATCAGGAGTGGGCAGGAGGAGGAGTATAGGAACCTAATCAAGGACTTTGTTAAATGGTGCGACTCAAACCACTTACACCTGAACACCAGCAAGACCAAGGAGCTGGTGGTGGATTTTAGGAGGACCAGGCCCCTCATGGACCCCGTGATCATCAGAGGTGACTGTGCAGAGGGTGCAGACCTATAAATACCTGGGAGTGCAGCTGGATGATAAACTGGACTGGACTGCCAATACTGATGATCTGTACAAGAGAGGACAAAGCCGACTATACTTCATTAGAAGGCTGGCGTCCTTCAACATCTGCAATAAGATGCTAGAGATGTTCTATCAGACAGTTGTGGCGAGCGCCCTCTTCTATGCGGTGGTGTGCTGGGGAGGCAGCATAAAGAAGAGGGACAAACTGGTGAGGAAGGCAGGCTGTATTGTAGGCACGGAGCTGGACAGTTTGACATCCGTGGCAGAGCGACGGGCGCTGAGCAGACTCCTGTCAATCATGGAGAATCAACTGAACAGGATCATCGCCAGACAGACTGCTGTCACCGTCCTGCTCCACTGACAGACTGAGGAGACCCCACACTATGAGACTCGGGGGGTAAACGTTAACATGATACAAAGTTATTGTCTGTTATACCTGCATTGTTATCACTCTTTAATTTAATATTGTTCTTTATCAGTGTGCTGCTGCTGGAGTATGGGGATTTATAAAGTATCTATCTATCTATCTATCATATAATGCCTTTCACTCTATCTATCTATCTATCTATTTATCTTTCTGAAAGCCAATGGATCAGGTAGCCATCATGACAGGATCAGGATGTATTGGGGGCATTAGCTTGGAAATCAAATTAAAATGGTTTGCTCAATCAGATTTTCAAGGAAGTTTCCGTGGTGTTCTCTGAAAAGCCAGCGAGGTAATGATGAGCAGGTCCTAATTCCTCTGAAGAAGCTTTTGGCTCATTTCATCCCCTCAAATATGGTGGAGTCGGGTGGTCCCTGGGTTAACGGCAGCAAAGGTTAGCCTAGGCAGCCATGAGCCTCCAAAGAAGATTAGCGAGATGACATTCTCATTAAGGGTGTCCTGGGTGGTCAGTTGTCCAGTTAATAACTCATCGGAGCAAATCAACAATCCAGCAGGATGGGGAACCCGGAGGAGAGCATCCAGCTTTAGGGGGTCCTTGCTCAGAAAATAGGCATGAAATTCCGAATTTTA
The DNA here is from genome assembly GCF_016835505.1 of Polypterus senegalus. Taxonomy (NCBI): domain Eukaryota; kingdom Metazoa; phylum Chordata; class Cladistia; order Polypteriformes; family Polypteridae; genus Polypterus; species Polypterus senegalus. The sequence continues at coordinate 5,314,171 of NC_053169.1, forward strand.
CTATTCTCGATGAGACAACTGACCAGCGGGCCACATCTCCTTTCTTTATGCAGATGGCTCCACCCATTCATGTTTGACTCCACCCATTCATGTTTGACCCCACCCATCCCTTTTGTGACCCTCCTCGTAGGCCTGCAGAAAGGCACACCATGGAGTGTCCTCCACCAATCATGAGGTTCTGCTGGACTCTGTAATGTTAAGACAGCGTAGACATCGTGTGCCAGGACATGTGGCTATGGGGTCACACTCGAGGACTGTGAGGTCTTTTAAAACGTTTCTTTAAACAGTGGATATACTTCAAGTTTCCTGTGTATGCTTCCGATTAGAAGGACAGCACAAATTCTTATGTAAATAGGGGAGTCGTTGAATGAGGAAGACAAACCGCTGCCTCTTCTTCCTCTCACACTCTCGATGATGAAACCCCACGATTACCCCATCTCAGCGCATCCTAAACAAGTCCTTCTGGCTCCCCGCAACATACGCGTATTTCAGAAACCTCGTCCCCTTAACATGCTGCTCCTAAATCTGCCAGATCTCTCTCCATCTCGCTGGCCATCAGGGCATCGTTCATCTTTCAGCTTTTACTTCCCAGCATGTGCAAATCACCAAGCAGACTCGCCCCGCCCCTCGGCACTGATTGGCTATCACAGACACCCGATGAATGGGGCAACGAAGCCGTTCTCTCGATCAGACCAGGCCGAAAACCGCTACAGAAAAGGCAGCTGTCATTTTAAACTGAAGTCGGGAGGTGAACATCAGGACAGGACAGCCCACCCGAGGCGATGCCGGACCCAGCAACGAGAGCCAATGGGTCAAGCAGCCATCGTGGCAGGATCAGGACAAGAAGACTGCAGGATGATTCAAGGTGAATTGAAGGCATTAGAGTGGAAATCAAATCAAAATGAAAATTAAAAGGAAATTTTCCGTGGTGTTCGCCGTCACAAAACGAAACAAGCCGTGAGTCTGTTATAACAGACAGAGATGCAAGAAGCAAACAGGCGACGAAGACGGTAAACTAGATGGAAGCCTAATTTTAGTAAACGAAAGCTGTCCTGCCTTTCAACAAAGTCAAAAACCATATTCGAAAATCAAAATCGAAAAGTAAAGCAAACACAAAAAGCACACGGCAACGACACATCTTGTTTCAAAGGGATACTCGGAAATTCGGACACCTTTAAACTGCTGACTCAATGACATCACAGATCGCGACCTCCGACCATTCCATGATGGCAACCATCTCGGCAATGGTACACCAAGAAAACGGTCAGTCCCTTGAAAAACAAGATGGCGTCAGTTAAATGTGTAAGCCAAAATCCACCCCGCCGAATATTATTCTCACGAGAAACACAAACACACAAATGAATCCTGCAGCGTTCAGAACTCCTGATGGGAGAAAGAAAATTCGACCAATGAAATAGAAACCCAACCGTGACGCCCTCTTGGCTGCTCAGCTGTTATGGTCGAGCTGGGGTTCCTCCCCTGGCTTCCTGTTGTCTTATTTTTCTTTATTGTTCCCTTTTGTTTTTTATTTTATTGGGTTTAGTTCTTATGTTCTGTCTGTGGGAGTTTTTCATCTCTCTCTGTTATTTGTATTTTGAGTGTGGAGGCCCAAGAGGCAGGGCCATCTGTCAATCACCGTGTAGAGACCGCCCCCTGGCTATTGAAGGCAGGCTGGGAAGTGAAGTCCCTTTGCGGTTCATTTGAATGCGTTTTCGACGAGTTGTCAGTCCGGTGTAGAAGTTCACATCGACCACTTCTTGGTTTCCCGATTTCCTGTTTTAAACTCTTTTTGCTTGTTTTTTGCTTTTTTAAGCAATTTTTCTGATTTTTTTTTTATTTAGGAGGCGGGGCCACCTGCCAATCGCTACCCTCCGTCCTATCAAGACAGGGGGATCTCCCACAATTCCTGGCGGTTCATTTCTAATGCACTTGGGAGGATGGCTGCGTTTCTGCTGCTCTTTATTTTTGGATTTCTGATTTTTGGGTCGGTGTTTGCTTTACTGTCCACTGAAATCCTTTATGATCTTTTGTGCCCTTCTGAGATTTGATATTTCGCGGAGCATTTTGTGAAAACACACTTTGTATTTTATGAAGACTTTGTGTTTGATTGATGGTAAATCCCCCCCTAGTGGGCAATTTTGGAAGTGTTTTTTAGAACCTAATGTGCATTGCGACTAGTTCACGACAACCTTAGTGTAACCGGGCATTCAATGGGCATTTCAGGGGGCTGCAGTTACACTCTGTGGACAGAGCAGGGCGCAGGGCTGTAGGGACACCTGGTGGCCACTAGAGGGAGTGTAGTAAGTAAGTGAAAGTGAAAATGTATTTATAAAGCGCCTTTCACAGGTATAGGCCACAAAGCACTCTACAGTTCCAGTATATTGTAAATGCCACAGGGGTTGGACGGGCATCCCGACCAGAGAAGGCGATGATTCTTTACCCAGATGGGAGGCTGCAAGCAGACAGATGGGCATTTCAACCAGGAGAAAGGAAGGAGCGAGTCCTGGAAGTGATGGCTGGAGTGGATGGACGGACAGCCCACCAGAAGATGTTGCTAGGGACTCTTATTCCCTCAGGATGCAAGATGGCAGCAGCCGTCTGTATCAGTGCCCATTTGGGAACAAGCAGGGAATGCTGGGAGATGTGGTCCGGCAACACAGCTCTGCTGGGGACCATGGGTGCCTCATGGGGGCGCTGCAGGGAGATGCGCTTCCTTTTGTAAGTGCTTCCATCGGGCAGTGGCCCTGGCACCAGAAGTACCTTAATAAAAGGGACCGCACCCCCTTGTCCAGGCGAGTCGAAGCTGGGAGGCAGTGAGGCGGTGAGAGAAATTGGGAAGGGGTCTTATGTTTGGTGGAGAGAGACAAGCTGTCTTTGTGCTTGTGTTACTTTGTGGAGGAGTTGGTGTAAAAACCACCCTTTATTTGAACCCGGGACTCTCTGTGTGAGCGTGTGTGAGTCTCGCTGACCCCTGCTTTCCATCACAATGTACACAATTAAAAACGCACTAAAAAACAATCCAAAACGAAATGTGGACGGTAAGAACACACCGATAAACAAAATGGCGGACAGGAAAGCCACCCAAAGTCCGTCTTGAGCTGACCGTTGAGCGAGCGTCTCAGTGCAATGCGCCTGATGCAGCACCGGGCCGCGGCGCCACACGCCAAATAGTACAATCTGGGGCGCGGTATAAAAAGGAGACCCATCATCTCCTTGGTCTAAGAGCTCAGGCAGTGCTACTTGCCCAGATTTAATTCACACCCCACCCTGGATGCTTTTTGGCCCCCCGCCTCGGCCGCCATTTCTGATTACACTCCAATGTCCTAAAAGCGTGGAGGCCGCTGAAAGAGAAGCCCGCCATGGCCCTGGGATTTACGGACTTAATGACACCCCGTAATTGTGTGGAAAAGTCATTGGCATGTAAATCTGCTGTCTGAGCGCCACCCGCGAGTCGGGCTTTTATTGTTATTATCTTTATTATTTTCAGAAAAAATATATTCATCCAAGAGAAAATAGATTACCCCAGCATTAAACATGTCGCCTGACCCATTAACTGATAAAAACCTATTAAGAGCTTAAATGAAATTACAGATATTGGCAAAGGCATTAAGCTACAAGTAAACAGATCCCAACATTAATGTGCCCGCGTCCCCCGCAAAAGCAAATGTGGGTTAACTTTGGATTTCACGTTTCCGTCTCCTTTCCTTTCGATAAATAACAACAAGACGATGCCAAAGTGCAGTCGCCTCGCCCGTCAGCTTTTTGATCACACGCCGACGCTCGCAGCAATGAGTGTGGTCAGATCAGGTGGCACGGCCACATAGCGAGTGGCACTGGGATTCAGCATCGGTTCTTGCCAGGAGTTTCATTAAAAAGTATTGAAACATCCAGAACCCCCTTGAGTACCCTGCAAATGGCACCCTTAAGGTGGTACAGGGGTGTAGGACCCACTGGGACTCCTGGTAGTGTGGCTTAGCGCTAAAGCTGCCGGCTGAGCCCCTTCACCTGAATATCGAATTGGATTGTGACTGTGCCTGAGCAATTTAAAATCACGGGTGTGATCTCGACCCCCGGAGTCAGTACCCCACCTGATTAACGACCTAAAAGTGCTTTGAGGTGCCAGAAGTAGAAAGGCATTGAGACCCCCATGAATTTCACATGCGTCTGCCTGTCACTTAACATTTCAATAGTTAAACCAAATTAAAATCAGCGGATTCATTTTCTGCCACGTGTAGACACTTTAGTTGAGCAGCCAGATGTGTCCTAGTAGTCCAATGCCCACTTTGCCAACCTTAGCGATCGCAACCCTAAGGAAGCATCAGACACTCAAAGCTCAGCGATGCTTGAAGAGGCTGACCCCTCATCCGCTGCAATCGAGACACAGGAAAACGCTGGTTGCTAGGAAACGGTGGGAGGGGAAGTGGCTTTCCATGGTGGCACAATGGGGTGTTTGGGTGTAACCATCTGGTTGTAAAATGTCTTGGCACGGTGATCGCTGTATATAAAATATGACTGACTTACTGAGAGCCTTCACCGCAGTGCTGGATCAGTCCAAGTGTGGCTTCAAACAGCGAGCATCAGCATCAATCTGGCGTCTTTTGGGGACTGCAGGCAGGGTGCCCCCCCCCAATGATGGAAGTAACACCCGCCTGAAGGAGTCTCCCACCTCACCTGTGCTCAAGCTGTTAAAAAAAACTGTAAAGAAGCACCTGAACCGTCTACTTGTAAAGTGCTGTGGGATGGCATTCACTGTGAAAAGGCGCTATATAAGATAAGGAGTAGCTGACGGGCCAGTGACATGCCGGTGACGTGCCGAGTGTCCAAGTCAATCAAACATCTTTGGCAGCTGCAGGCAGTGTGCCCCCTAGTGGCTGAAGTTTTGCCCACTCAGTGAAAACTCGGACTGTGCCACCTGCTCCAGCTGTTAAACAGACACTGAAGTGACAAAATTGCAACGATTTGTAAAGTGCTTTGGAGTGGTGGTCACTCAGGAAAGGTACAATATGAAATAAAGGCCGATGGACTGGCTGGGTGGTCTCATGTAGAGTGAAGAGCCCTTGATGCATTGGTCACTGCTGTCCAGCCACGAGGTTAATATCGCTGGGCAGTGGCAGGTGGTGTGCCCCCTACTGGCTGAAGTACCACTCAGGCCCTAAAACTGTGCCAATTCCTCCAAGACTGAACTGTTAACTATCTATTTGTATAATGCCTTGACGTGGTGGTCACTGTGACAAGGCGCCATATAAAATCAAGACCAACCGGCTGACTGACTGATAGTATAGACCACCCTGGGGGTTTGGGGTTTCAGTCTAAGGGCACCTTCACATTGAGCATCAGCGTCCATCTAGTGTCTTTGGGGGCTGAGGGCAGGGTGCCCACCCACTGTCTGTACGGTCCTGAAGGAGTCTGATTAATAAAATGTAAGGAAATAACTGCACTACGTAGAGGGCTTTGGGAGGGCTGGAAGTGTGAAAAGGTGTTATTAAAAAATGAAGACCACTCGAGTGGCTGGCTGGGTGGTCTGTGTGAAAAGGTGCTATGAAGACCACTCGACTGGCTGGTCACTATTAACCTTTGTCAGTGCTGCGCAGTCAATCGAGGATCAGTGTGCCCCCTAGTGGCTCAAGTACCACCCAATTCCTGAAAGGTCCTGACTTTGCCATTTCCCCCAACTCATAATAAATACGCAGGATTGATTTATTGTATCCATCAATTTGTGAAGTGTCATTGTGAAAAGGTGCTACATAAAATAAAGACTAACTGACTCGTAGTGTTCACCATTAAAACGTCTAGAAATAATAACAGCCTGTTTGTGAAGGGCTTTGGGATGGCGGTCGCTGTGAAGACCACGCTGACTTACTGGGTGGTCACTGTGCCAAGGTGCCATTGAAAATAAAGTCCAGTTGATTGGCTGCTAACTGTTTGGCCTTCTCAGTGCTAACCAACTGTATGGGAATGTCACAGTCAGTGTGCCCACTCCGCGTCAATTACTGTAACGGATACAAATCAGCAGAAATGGCAGTACTGTAACGCTCTCATCTCATAGTGCCTTGGGGCTTTTGTTCACCACCGACAGGAGCGAAATTAGTGAAGGTTCGGCCTTCCAAACTCACCCAGTGCAGTGCTTGAAGTGGGATGCAACTCACCAGTATGCCGCACCAGCTCCTCTTCAAATATCGACTTACAGTACCAACATGTTACGCCTGCGTCACTCGAAGTTTCATGGGGACCTGCGCCCCCTGACCACACTCTTCAATCAAATGTTATTTTATTGTGGCGCCATTGAAACGTCTGGGGCTCCCTACCTACAGTACCACATCAATTGAAGTTTCTTAGGGGACCCACGCCCTGCTGTTCATCTGAACGTTATTTATTGTGGAGATTAAACTCTTGTGGGGAACCCCAATCCTAACCCTGCACTCTTCAGTCAAATGTAATTTTATTGTGGTGCCATCGCAGTTTCTCAGGGTGCCCACTTAGAGTACAGTACTACCACTTTATCTTAGAGTACTGGCATTCTAGTTTCATGGGGGTCTCACCCACTGCTCTTTGACTAAATGTGATTTTATTGTGGTGCCATCAAGGTTTCTCAGGGTGCCCACACTGCCTTTTCCACACCAGTGTAGTCCATTTCTCAAACTTTCACGGGACGCTTTTACAATCTAATGTTATCGAACTGAGGCATTCATGGGGGTCCGTTCTCCAACTGAATGGTAGTGTATCACCATAAACTGAGTGCCACCACCTCAAGCTCTAACCCTGTGATTTTGTGCACTTCATTGCACAGCTCCATGCTCTCACATGGCCTGGTATGACTGGCACTCTGTCTGGGGGCAGCACAGTTGATGGGCAGCTGCCATGTTACTGGGCTCCATTATCACATACTGTAGTGTTCCCTGTTCTTCTAAATACAAAATGTCAATGAGGGTTGGCAACGTCAGCCTGAACGAGTGAGGGTGTACATGGTGACTGGCATGGTGCCCCTTAGTGAGGTGAGTGCCCCGAATTCCCAAATGTGTGGAGCTGACACGTCTCACCAGGTGTCACATACGTGCGCATGGGAGTCAACTAAAGGGCCTGAATGGGGGTAATTCCATGCCAGACCAGGGGGTGGCGGAGTGTCCTGCAGAACAATCACAGGAAGTGCCGCCTGGTCCCGATGACATCACTTCCGGTTCCGGCCCTGACGACCTCACTTCCTCTACTCTCTCTTAAAACCGCCCCCTTTGCCCCATCAAGGCAGTTCTGTTTTGGACTCGAACCTGTACACAGATGTACACAATTTAACCCTTTTGCAGCCAGGACATATGATACGGGTGGCTGCCCCAAATCTTTTTGGGGTTCTATGTCTAGTCTTTGGCACAGGGCACCACACAGGCGAGCAAAGTGGCAGAGATGTGGGCTTCCCCTCCATTGAACTCCTGTTCAGTCCTTCTGGGCTGACTTTTTCTAGTGAGGCGTGGGAGCGGATCATGAATGGTGATGAAGGTGGGGGGGGCAGTCAGCCTCCCACGGGACGGGTGGTGGGGGGTTCTTCTCCTTGTTTTTTTTTTTTGCCCTGTTATTGTTGCCAGCGTGGAGGTTTTCCTTTCTCTGATTAACATCACTAAGTCAAGCGAGATGTAAGCTGCAAACCGCCACTTAACAAATTAATTGCCGCAAACAATGAGCGCTGCGGGCCACCGATGCACGAGGGGGCTGCCCTTTGCTGGGTGGCTGCTAATGGGCATCTGTAATGACTGCTAGGTGTACAAAAGGCTTATTCATGTGTGTAACTATTTAGGGGAAGCCGCGCGGCGACAGTTTGGGCCGCTTGCCTGCTCCCAGCTGGTGGCTCCTGTCACTAATAATAGAAGATGGCTCGGCCACAACGACATCAAGCGGCTTGGGCTTGTCCCTCGCCCATGTGGCCTAGTTAGGGACGTGCACACCAGTGGCATATGGCTCTTTCAGGGGAGACTCGGCCCTCCTCTGTTGAAGATGGTTAACAACCCCCGGTTTCCTGGTGTTTGAATCCCCCCCCAACTCATCAATACGGGTCAGCGCTTTGCAAATGGATGTTTTCGGCATGCATGTGTGTGTTTGCATTGTGTGTGAAGGAGAGCCAAAGAAAACAGATTGGCCTACATTTCAGGCCTAATGACTCTTAATTGAGGTAATGAATAGAAAGACGCGAGCGGCCCCAGCACATTTTAACCAAACTATTAATTACAGGCAGCAGAGGTGAAGTGTTCCTGACACGAGTCAGCAAGAGACAGACCAGCTGGTGCCATATTGTCAGGAGGGACAATGTCCTTCTAATTGGCTCCGGCTTCTTCTTCTATTCATGACAATCAGGGGTGCAGAATGTCGAGGAGATGAAAACTGTGGCCGTCCTGACCACCCCAGGCACCCGCAAACGGGGAGGCGTATAAAGAAATGAAAATAAAACGAAAGCATGCCCACAAGCGAGAGCCCACCATGTGAAGTGGGCCGATGGACCCCAAAATGAACTCTGTCTGCCAGCTGGCCCCGTGACGTCCCTGCTATAAAAACGGCTTGATGTTTAGCTGATGGATCACAGAGAGAGAGAGGAAGAAAAAGACGCCAAAGCGGCTTGGGTTCAAAGTGGCCCCCCAAGAGACGCATGCTGGTGGGGCTGCTCTCAAGGGGAAAAAAAAAACGATAACACTTGTGGATTTTGTTCTTGTTTAATTCCCAGGGATTTTTTGGGTTATGAAGACAGAAGTGTCCACCCAAGCAGTACAGGCGAACACTGACCAGCAGGCTTCCTGAGGTGGGAGGCCATAAGAAACAAAAGGCACCGCCTCAGATATTTGTGATATTCAAATGAGTGCTTTGTTGGTAATCTTTCAAGTCTATCCATCCATTCATTATCCAACCCGCTATATCCTAACTACAGGGTCACGGGGGTCTGCTGGAACCAATCCCTGCCAACACAGGGCGCAAGGCAGGAAACAAACCTCGGGCAGAGCGCCAGCTCACCACAGGGCACACACACATACACACCAGGGACAATTTAGGATCACCAATGCACCTAACCTGCATGTCTTTGGACTGTGGGAGGAAACCACACCTGCCAGTTTTTTTTACCATTTGTCACCTTCACCTTCTGACAATCTTAGCTGCCAGTACTTTACCGTAAATGTGACGTTGTTTGTTTGTTTGATTGTTGAGCAGCACGGTGGCGCAGTGTTAGCGCTGCTGCCTCGCAGTTAGGAGACCCGTCTGGGTTCGCTTCCCGGGTCCTCCCTGCGTGGAGTTTGCATGTTCTTCCCGTGTCTGCGTGGGTTTCCTCTCACAGTCCAAAGACATGCAGGTTAGGTGCAATGGCAATCCTAAATTGTCCCTGGTGTGTGTGTGCCCTGCCCGGGGTTTGTTCCTGCCTTACGCCCTGTGTTGGCTGGGATTGGCTCCGTCAGACCCCCGTGACCCCGTGTTAGGATAAAGCGGGTCGGACACTGACTGACAGGTTTTTTTTTTTGCAGTATACGAGTAAGTTGGCAGCTCCGTACCAACTGCTCGGTGAGGTTTCATCACCTTGGAGTATCAGGGTCTCACAGCGGTGTTCGTGTCGACGTGTGGCGCTCATTATTATTGTTGCGTGTTCTTGTGTGCCGTCGCGAGAATGGCGGAGCAACGAACAAACGGCAGCTCCCACCGCACTCGCGTTTTTAGCCATTTAAACCAATAACTGTAACCGCCCCCACCACCAATGACTTTTTCTTTACCCGATGATAAAGGGGGAAATATTGAAAGGAAGACATTCAGGACAGCAAGTGTAATACGAGGGACGTCCAAAAAGTTTCCGCACTTTTCTATTTTCGTTAGAAACGATGAAGGCAGGAGGAGTATAGGAATTGGGCATTAAAACGTTGGTAGGACGCTGGGAAAATTGCATCGCATGCGAAGGTGACGACGTAGAAAAGTGATGTGTTTTGTTTTTGAAATTCTTAATAAATAGAAAAGTGTGGAAACTTTCTGAACGTCCCTCGTACGAGGACAGCTCTGATGGAGTTCCCCAATTGCTTTGAAAGGTGGGCTAGGCGCAGGCGTCGGGGCGTTGATTCCCAAGGGGGGTCCTGATATTCAGCCATGAGGTATGCAGCACCATTCAACTTAACTGTCAGCCCTTGTAAGCTAAAGCCGTCAGTGTTCTTGGAGAGCTTGTCTGTCCCCCAGGTTTAGTGCTCAGCCTGATTTCTGTCTCTCTGTGCAGAACTTGCTTGTTCTCCCCTTGGGTTTGTGGCCCTAAAGCCCACACATCTTAGAAACTGACAACAACAACGACGACGCCATTTATTTCTGTTGCACATTTTCATACAGATGGTGGAGCTCAAAGTTCTTTACAAGATGAAGAAAGAAAAGTTTATATGAAATAAAAATAAGATTAGACAATACACAGTAACAAAGAATAAGGTAAAGTCTGATGGCCAGGAGGACAGAAAAAAACTCCAAATGGGTCGAAGGAAAAAACAAACATCAAAACCTGCAGGTTTTTCAAGGTCAAGAGACCCCATCGGCGAGCGTCCAGTACCAGCAACTCTGCTGTCCTCTTCTGGGACTGGCGACTGGAGACGGTGCAGGGCTCACTGATAGAGGGCGTGTGTTTAAACGGAAAAGTTCGACAACCTCAATAAACGGCCATTCATGTGTAGAGCAGAAATACGAATTAAAAAAACATGAAATCTGTTAAAAGGGCCGCGTTTGTTTGGACAGATGGCTACGGAGTGGTTGGCGTACTCATCTCAGCCTGGCAACACCACAGCTTGTTTTGTATGCTTTTCAGTAAACAAATAAGAGAATTATTTAATAATCTGCATAATCGAGCATTAACACCAATGGGATGTTCATGTTGTCTCCTGTCAGCCCTGACAATTAGCTTTAAATGTGACTCTCCATTAAGCCAGAAGGACTCGGCTTGGCTTTCACTGCCATTACGGCACAACGCGATATCCGCTAAGACAAAAATACGGGGCGTGTGTGACACCGGCATCTTGTCATCTGGCGAGTCTGAGCAAAAGAACAACACAGAGAGAGAGAACAGGAAACATGAAGCACGAACGGGCTGCGAACGTAGTGATTCTACCATAAAGGGCAAAAAGACAGAAAGGGACGGACTGCAAAACGCAAAGAGCCACCGACCAGGGGTGTGGAAAGACCCGCCATGAACATGTAAATCACGTGAAGGAGAAATGAGGCAGGCAGAAGTAAAGCTGCTGCGCTATAGACAGACTGACAGGTCTGACAGGTGGAAAGGCGCTATATGAGAGAGAGACGGACAGGTGAACAGGTACATACAGAATATATGACATAACAGGCAGAAATAAATACGGAATAGAGAGACCGACAGATAGATAGGACAGGCATAATAAAATAAGTGAGAGGTGAGGCACCATATGATAGACAGACAGACAGACAGATAGATAGATAGATAGATAGATAGATAGATAGATAGATAGATAGATAGATAGATGCAAAAGTTGCTATATAATAGATAGAGATATATACTATATGATATATATGAAAGGCGCTATATAATACATAGATGTGAAAGGTGCTATTTGATAGATTGATATGAAAGGCGCTATATAACAGATAGATAGATAGATAGAAATGAAAGGCGCTTTATAATAGATAGATAGATATGAAAGGCGCTATATAATAGATAGATGCAAAAGTCGGTATATAATAGATAGATAGATATGAAAGGCGCTATATAATAGATATGAAAGGTGCTATATGATAGATAAATAAATAGATAGATATTCAGACCTCGTCAAAATTGATTTTGAACATGACTCCTCTGAACACGTGTTCAGTCAGTCATTATGGATTACTGAGTGTAGATTTATGGTCAGATCTTTTTTCAAATGAAATCTACAACAGGTATGCAAAGTGGCTGAATACCTTCTAACTTGTTTTGGTATGAATATAAGTTTTAAAAAACGAAAAAAAGATCCCATTTCTAGTACTTCTTCCTCTTTCCAGAGCAATGCTAATGTTCAGAATATGTTAACATATAAAAACACGTCAAGATTATTTGCGTGCTCAGCAGGTTGGAATGCAGCATTTTGGCTTTATAGCCATTAAGCAAGTCTGAGACTTGGGAAGACAAAGGCTGGTTTTGATTTTCAAAAAGTCGTCAGCTGTGCAGAGTGCTGGTCTTCCACAACGCAGTTAGCGAGGAGTCACCTGTTAGCAGGACATCAGCTTTATGCAGATGACATAAACACTCAAGTTTGTTCTCGAGCACCAACAAAGGAGTCCATTTTTACTCAAAAGAAGCAAACCAATTCCCTAACAGGACGGTCACATCGAGTGTATCATGTTTCGAGGTTGTAAATAATAAAATGTGTAAAAATCTAACTGGGTCGAATACTGTCACTTAAACGTCATGTTCTTGTGTAATTCTGACTTCAGGGTGTCATTTATTTGGAATAAAGAAGACATATTCTGAGATACACTACTGTGGTATGGCTTACCGATCACGGAATCAGACAGTGGTGACACGTTCCATGTTGATTAACACATGCAAGTACAAATATCACTGCACATGTGACATTAAATAATGAGCCTGTAAACCTGCTCCATTTCAGTAGCCCCTCAAAGCTTCACTGCCGGGGTTCAGGAGAAGGGCCTGCGCTGCCTCGAAAGCTTGCGTGTTGTAATCTGTTCAGTTAGCCAATCAAAGGGGTCATTTTGCCTCATTTCTCATCGGACGGTCTTCAAAGACTTTTTTGGAACAATGCCGCCCCCTGGTGTTCAATCTCAATGATCTTTCGCACGTGGTGGCAGCCAAACTTTGTCTCACCAGGGGTTAAATAAGAGAGAGCATGGAGAGAATAATAATAATACATTTTATTTAAAAGTGCCTTTCAAAACAGCCAAGGACACAGTACATTAGTATAAAATATTAAAAAATATCGTTAAAGCGCCCAATATGTATACATAGGTAACAAATTAACAAAATGTAACATAAAAAAATCGGGAGTGCTCTCCCCTAGACTTTCTTGTATACACAGATATGGGGATGGATATTTGAGCAGTAAACCACAAGACAATTGTTATATTTTAATATTAGGTGCATTAAAGAACCACCAACAACACATCAAATCAAAATAATAAAATATTGAACAATTATTATAAAAGTAAAGTTCAATAAATCAGACTCCGCGGCTGCTTGAATAAAAGGTAAAGTACCACTTCAGGTTAGTGGAAAGAGCTCAAAACTTGACAGAAATCTACGTTTTGTACTGAATTCTTGCATGCAGAATTTGGTTGACCTAAGTGAAAGCACACTCAAATTATCGTGTTTACACACACAGACATAATTCCAGAAATGTTGTTTTCCGACTCAGGGAGGTCTAAAACGTCGAGATTCATCAAAACCTCGAAATTGAATTTTTCGACGATTACAATACTTCATATACAAGAAAGTAAAAAGGTAAGTTTTAAGTTTACATTTTAAGACAGAAAGTGAGGCACAAATGCGAAGCTGCCAATGATACCCTAAAACAGGGGTCCTCAGTCCCAGTCCTGGAGGGCCACAGTGGTTGCAGGTTTTTGTTCTTCACCCGGTTGCTTAATTAGAAAGCAATTCTTGCCAATAATTTCATTTCATGGCTTGTTAGTTCTTTAACTCTGCTATGTCAGCTCATTCTCATGTCCTGGATTTCCTTTCCTTTTCTAAGGATCTCATCCAAATGATTTGAAGGCTAAAATGGAGGAGTAATCCTCAGTGCTTCACTTTTTTCTCTTCACTTTCATCTCAAGTATTTAATTAAACCCAATAGTGCATGATAAATACACACCGGTGTAAATGGTAACAAGCTAAATGGAGAAATGCTGGTCTCTTTTGTCATTTTTGCTAATTAGGAGCAAATTAAAAACCAAGAATACGGCTGTTTAAGTCTAAAATAAGCAATAAGGGTTCAAAATCTTAATGAGTGAGACAACTAAAGTGACGCAGAAATGTTACTTGAGCACTAAGGGCTTCTTACTAAGCAAATGGATTGGAGCAAAAACCTGCAGCCACTGCGGCCCTCCAGGACTGGGATTGAGGACCCCTGCCCTAAAAGCTCAATCACCCATCATACACAATCTGCACAGGGGGGACGTTCAACAGCACAGAATGGGAAGAGCGAAGTGAGTGTAATGGAACCTACGGTGGGTTCAATAAGGAAAACAGAAGAGGTGGGCAGACCATGAAGGGCCTTAAAATCTTATTAGAAGTTCATATTGGATGCAATATCAGTCTAGTTGTATAATTATGTCGTAGTTATACTCCCTCGTGCATGCTTCTCTTTTTTTATCCTGTTCTCTGTTGCTTTCATGCACGCATCATCATTGTTGCATTATAACTTGCATTGTAAGTCACCTTGAATAACCGTGTCTGCTAAATTTAACAATAAATGGAGGACTTTCAGTCAACAAATTATTCAGCATAAGTGTGTCAGGAAACGCGACGAGGGCTCCTTTATAACTACAGCAATACGCCTGTGCAGCGCGTCACCGTCCCTACCAAGTTGGAAGTTTTCTTTCTTTTTAGTCATTCTGCAGTGTTTTTGAGAGGGGGTTGTTGTTCATATAGAATAACGTTCATTTATTTTAATCGGGTATCTATAGTGAGAAGTCAAGCAACATGACACCTTACATTGGGCAACTAGAAAGACTGCAATATGCAAGCTTTCGAGGCAACTCAGGAACCTTCTTCTGGGGAGATGCAATTTAATGGATTACATCTTGCCTGAAGGAGGAGCGTAAGTTGCTTCACTAATTAACTTCTTTTGAATTCATTTTAATTGACTTGTTTGTTAAGATTTGTTCCCCTGAATTGAATCATTTCTTTCCTTAAACGGCACCCAAACAGAAACAAAATGTGAAGTGAGGGAGCCAACAGAAGACCACCCAAATCAGGGCCTCAAACTCCAACCAGTTTCACTCCAATCAGTTGCTTAATTAGGTGCTGATTCTTGTCACTAATTAAACTCGTTCTTCAATTCCATGGCTTGTTGCTGCTCTCATTGTCCAATAGCAGACATTTCAGAAATTGTTGCTTTTCTCTTTTCTAAGAGCTCTGCTAAAATGTTATGTGGACCTGAGCAGATCAGCATTCCTGAGACCCTCACCTTTCTTAGTTTTCAGATATTGTATGATGGACACCAGCTGTTTTGGTTAATTTTGTATCTCATTGTTTGGCTGCTAATTAACAAATAACCAATTAAAGGGTCTTCAAGAGCAAGTCAATTAAAATTAATACAAAAGTTAATTGGGAGCAAAAACAAAGTTACTAATTAAGAATAGGTAGACCATCTTCTTAATCAGTGACCAGTTTTTGCAAATTAAGTAAATTAAAATGAAGTCAAAATAAATGAAGACACGGACCCCTTAACTGATTTTTTTTTCTGAACAGCCAAACAATAATGAGATACAAACTGGGCCAATCCGTGTACATCATACAATATCGGAAAATAAAGAAAGATGGAGGTCTTAGAGATGTTCATCTGCTCAGGTCATCAAGACAGTGCTCTAACAAACTCAAAAACGTTTTTAGGAAATGATGAAGAATGAGAGCAGCAAGAAGCCATGGAATTAAATATCGGGTTTGATTAGCAACAAGAATCGGCTTCTAAGTAAGAAGTAAAGCTGGAGTTTGAGGCCCCGGTGTTGGCTCACTTCACATCTCTTTCTGTTTGGTTTGCCGTTAAGGTAAAAAAGAAGCAATTCAGGGGGTCCGAGTCTTAAAAACAAGGCAATTAAAATGATGGGAAACGAAGTCAATTAACAGCAGAAAGTGAAAACCTGCAGCCACCGTAGTCCTCCATAGTCGCAGTTGGACAGCTCTATTACATTGGCTTGCCATCATAGTCTTTCGAAGTCTGCGTAAAGAAATGTCTCTTCATTTAAGAGGAGCCTGGTAAAATGGAAAAATGATATCATTAGGAAATAACTCCATCACTATCGACCATGACAGATCAACTGAAATTACCCACCCGACACAGAATGAAACCCAAACGCTCCTTCTTCGGCAGCTAACACACTGACAAGTGACAACCCATCGGATGCCGCAGTTCCCGTCTGCAAGCTAAGATGCTGTCGCGTGACGATGACGTAATGTAAAGGCGCCCAGGATCCAGCAGTTGCCGCTGAGCAGGGTGCGTGGCCGGACTCGCCCCTTTCACCGACAGTGAGCGGTGTAAACGATGTACGAAACATATAAGGTTAGTGACGCTCTGCTTGTTCTTCTATAGGTCTTTCAGATTGTTGTGTATGATGAAGTGAAATGGCTTGTCGGGTTTCCCACATCACGAAGTTTTAACATTTAAAATAAACAGATAAGTTAAAAACTAAAGCGTCTTCCAAGGTTTTTCCTCTTCGTCGGTAGAATAGCCGTGGCTCGCCCTGTCAAGATCGCATAGCCGTGATTGCTGATGTTCAGGTTCGGCCATTCATGCTGGCGTTAATGTATTTTTATAGCTGTAATGTTTTCGCCATCTACCATATAGCGCTTATCATTCATTATGTCCGTCTCTATATGTCGCGTCGAATATTCCTAAGTAATAGAAATGAAGGCTTAATTGGCACACGTTTGGATGGATCGTGTTGAACAATCAGTCAAAGACAGTCGTGATATTTTAGCCAATAACGTCCGTCCATCCATCCATTTTCTAACCGCTTATACATTTAACACGGGGTTAATCTTGACAGCATTGGAGGTGACGCAGGAACAAAGCTGGACAGGCGCTCTTCACTCACAAGACACCCACAGAGAGCAGATTTAGAGGCGAAAATGAACACAACAACATGTTTCTGTAGCGCATTTTCATACAGAACATGCAGTTCAGAGCTCTTCTAACGTCTTCTCGTAAAGCAAATCTAAGACCCATTAGGGCGACACAAAAAGTGAGATCAAGAAAATGAGAAGGAAATAGCAAAAGAGTCGAACAAATATCTCACCCAAGTGTTTGTAAAAAAAAGAAAGAAACAAAAAGTAAAGAAGTAAGAAGAAGTAAAAACAGGCAGTGAGCTCAAATTTAAGAATGGAAGAGTCTGATCAATACGCCGGAGGCTAATGAAACTGGTGGAATGTTAAACCAAATTGGGAAAATATGAGCAGTTACTTCAGAAAGGAGAAGGACTGGAGGACTGGGAAGTGGCAAATGTGACTCCAGCCTAACAAAGCAAATGACATTATTTACTTAAACTTTCAAAAAGCCTACAAACTGGATCTGAAGTTGGTTAACTGACAGGAGACAAAGAGTACAGATAAAAGGAGAATGCTCCACGTGGAGGGGGGTCCTTCAGGGGGTCTGTCCTGGGTCCTTTATTTGTTCAGGTTTAGTTTATGACATTATGTTGTAATTAGCAAACATTTGCATTCCACTGACGGTACTAAAGATGGAGAAATGGCAGACACTGAGGAGGCAGCAAAACAATTCAGAAAGATTTGGACAAGTGTCAGAACGTGGGAAGGTTCTTAAAAGGAGGTTAATGTAGAAAAGTGCTGCACATGAGCAAAATGAAAGTCAATTATAAGTACAAGAGGGGAGACACTGGCCTATAGGGTGAAACCTCTGAAAAGGGTTTAGGGGTTTATGTTGACACATTTGCACCATCTAAGCAATGCACAGAATATATTAAAAAGGCAAAGAAAATGTTAGGTTATAGCATAAAAACTGCTGAATAGAATTTGAAAACCATTATACTTGGACTGTGTAATGCACTAGTGAGACTGCAGGTGGGGTATCTGTGTGCATTTCTGGTCACCACTCTGCAAGAAAGCCATAGCAGCATTTGAAGCTGTGCAGAAGAGAGCAACCAAGTGCATCATGGGATTTAAGGACCCGTCGCACTGTGACAGACTCCGTGATTTAAACCTGTTTTGGTCTTGAGCAGAGTAGGCTGCAGGGGGACTTAATCCAGGTCTTCAATATTCCCAAAGGCCTTGGTAAAGTGGATCCAGCAGAATTCTTTCAGCTAAATGGTGAATGGCGTAGTCCAGGACATCGGTGGAAATTCAGGGCAAGTGCTTTAGGACTTAAGGCTGGAAGGACTTCTTTATTATACATAAAAAGTTGTGTGAACTACTGAGGCATGGAGATTAAGCAGAAACGATCTGGATGAAACGTTGGGCCAGCTTATCTATTAGGTAAACAACGAGCTTGATGGACTGAATAATCTCCTCTCCTGTGTCAAATTTATTTTCTTAAGTTAAAAAATAAAGAGAGAATTGCAGGGAACAATAAATGAAATGTAAAGAAAGAAATGTAAGTTTATATTTAATTATCTAATACAAATAAAGAAGTAAAGCTGTATTAATGTTTGAGTCCTTAAGTATGGATTCAATTACTAAATGTATTTTTGAAGTCTCCAGTGGGTTTATTAGCAAGTCTGATACTATGGTCATATGGCCAGGGAGGACAGCAAAATAAAATTCCAGCTGGTGCGATGCTGGAGAAAATAACTCTGCAGGGGTTCAAGGCAAAAAGACTAGCCAGCCCACACTGATTGTTCTAGCAAACCTAAATATGCTGAAGTAGTCCTTTATTGCTATTATGCGCCATCTTTCGAGATTAGATGCAGTTAGTCTCATCACAAACTGGAGCCCCCATATTCCTACCAGAAATCACAGGCCGCTACGGAGTACTTTGATCAGACAGCAGTGGCACAGGAAGCTGCCACAGAAAACTGGAGGAAGAAAACTGAGAGAAGTAGGGGTCACGAACACTTGTAATGTACAATATTACCGTACATATTATAATCTTATTAGAACTGGCACCAAAAGAAAGCATCTATGAAAAAGCAAAAGCCAAATTAAATGAGTGGAGTTTAGGTGTTTTTCCAAATGTCCCACTGTATTAGCCCTGCAAGTCGTTATCGGTAAAGCTTTCTGGATTTTCAGTGTAAAACAGCAAAGGTCGCCTCACCACTTCTTATATGCTTAGCCCTTGGAATGATTAATAAACTAACGCTTGGGGATCTAAGATTACGACTGGGAGTGTAAAGAGACAGTTATTTCAAAATATTAGGTACGGCATGATTTTTTAGAGCTTTACATACCATTAATAGTATTTTAAAAATCAGTTTTAAAGAAAACGGGTAACCTTTGTGGCTGCTGCATGCCAAACTAACTACAGCTGATTTCTGTCTGTCTGTCTGTGTTCAATAGTCCTTTTAAGGTGCATTACAGCAATCTAGCCTGCTAAAGACATAAAGTGTGATTTAATGCTTCAGCACGTGAGATGCCTGAGCTCTCTGAGCACTGCAAGTAAAAGCACAGTTTTGGTAGTACAGTTAATATTTGATTTAAAGTTAAGATCTGAATCCATAATAACGCCTAAGCCCTTTACATCTCGCTGGATTTGAAAAGTCAGGTGATCAAATGTGTCGGGGATGTAGAAGGAAACCCCCCAGTGAAAAGAAGATTGCATCACCTCCACCTGATGATGTACGCACTGCAGTTATTAAAATACGTACTCGGCTTTTAAATCCGATTTTTCATTTTACAGAGCAGTGCATCATATTAATCACATTGAAGGAGTTGGGACAGAAGGGCCAATGTGCCACAGAGAGATGGGAGGGTAAAACATTAAATAAATTGGCAGTAATCATCTGAGTTAAGGAACATATTGTGGTTTTTTTTATATCCTTCTTGTAAATGTGTCTTTATAGTCTTGACACTCATATGACGTGATGAATTACTGTACTTGTCACAAGTGACACAGGAGAGTTAAATAAAACCAGCCCAACAAGTTTAGGGATTGCATTTTTTTTTCTCATCCGGGAGTAAATTCCTAAAATATGTTTATCTGAAAGCAGCTTTTTAAAGTGTGTTTCTTATTTTAGGAGTTTGGGGTCGTTCCTGGATTTAAATTCTGGTACTGTTTACTCTCGTCGTGTTTCCTTCCATACCCCAAACAGTAAATGTGATGAGTGAGAGTTGTGTGTTTTTGTGTGTCAGAGTAATGGATTGGAATCCCAGCTGGGGTTGGATCCTGTCTTATACCCAATGCTGCTGGGATGGGCTTCATCTCTCTAGCGTCTCTGTACTGATATAAGCTGATTCAGAAAACAATAAGGTGACAACAGCAAATTTTGAAAAACGAACAGCTCATTCCTAAAAGATCACAGGGATATATAAGAGCTGATTTAAACATGTTGTGCCTGACCTATGCAGAGAAATAGCACTAAAACCATACAAGTTTTAGTTTTTTAACGCACTTCCCATGAGCAGCAATACAATTTGTTATAACGTCTGGCTTGTGCCACCATTCTTCTGTAGCCGACTTGATGGCACAGTGTGTCCAAACGAGGTGGCCTTCTAAATTCAGTGCCCGTGGTAGACACACAGTGCCATGGCTGAAGGTTAGGGTGGATGTGACGCCTCCTGCACCCACACCTTCACGTCGCACTTCTGTTTGGCTGTCATTTAATGAAAAAAAGAATTCAAAGGACTGAATGCTTAGAAACAGGGCTATTAAAATGAAGGGACAAGAAATTAATTAGCAGTGAAAACTGGTCACTGATTAGGAAAAGGGTTAGAATGAAAACCTGCGGCCCTCTAGGCCTGGCGTACGACACCCCTGAGCTAAATGAACCAAACTATGGGAGCAATATTGCTGCTGCAGAGTTTGGGGAAAAAACAAATTCACCAAATGTGGTGTGAAAGGCCTGATGGCGATTTTTGTCCATCTGGCAGTTCCACTGTTTTAAGTGTTAATGTTTGTAGTGTGCCACCTTTTGGAATGTGTTTCACAATGCATGTAGTTATAAAATGCATTCATTTTTTTTTTTTTAATTCCAACAGATGGCACATGACAAACATGAGCACTGTTGTCGAGAATCCTGTAGCAAATGAGGAGGCAAATTGACTGTAACTTAATAAAGGACAATTTAAGTAGAAAAAATATAGAAAATAAAGTATGATGGGCGGCATGGTGGCACAGTGGTAGCGCTGCTACCTCGCAGTAATATGACCTGGGTTCGCTTCCCGGGTCCTCGCTGCATGGAGTTTGTATGTTCTCCCCATGTCTGCGTGGGTTTCCTTCGGGTGCATTGGCAATCCTAACTTGTCTCTAGTGTGTGCTTTGTGTGTGTGTTTGCCCTGCGGTGGGCTGGCGCCCTGCCCGGGGTTTGTTCCTGCCTTGCGCCATGTTGGCTGGGATTGGCTCCAGCAGACCCCCGTGACCCTGTGTTAGGATACAGTGGGTTGGATAATGGATGGATGGATAAAGTTTGATAAAGAGAATGCTAATGTCATTTGAGTCCTTTAAACATGTAATTAAAGTAGCAAAATGCGGACAGGAATAGTTCATCTAAGTAATCAATAAATTCTAGTAACAGTTGCTTATGGCTCATGTTTGAGACCCCTGCAGTCAGACCATGAAAGCCTGCTGATGGTCACACTGAGGGAAGCAGGTAATGGCTTTAGTACTTCCACTCTCGGCAGGGTTGGGCAACGTCAGTCCTGGACGTAGTCTCATGGTCTGGAATCCCTGCAGATTTAATTTTTTTTTCTCCAGCCGTCTATAGAGTTTTTTTTGTTTTGTTTTTTCTGTCCCCCCGGCCATTGGACCTTACTCTTATTCTATGTTAATTAATGTTGACTTCTGTTTATTTTTTATTGTGTCTTCTATTTTTCTATTCATTATGTAAAGCACTTTGAGCTACTTTTTTGTATGAAAATGTGCTATAGAAATAAATGTTGTGGTTGTTGTTAGAGGGCTGCAGTTGGCTGCAGGTTCGAACCCAATTGCTTAATTAAAAAACAATCCTTGCCAGTCGTGGACTTTTTTATTTTATGGCTTGTTTGTGTTTTTAACTCTCTGCATTGTTAGGTTCTTATATCGTTAATTTTTTTTTCCTTTCCAAAGATGTCATCCAAATGAGTTGAAGCCTAAAACGGATGAGTGAAGTTTTCCTTTTAATTGTTTTATTACACCAAGTTGTGCCTGGTGAATCCACACAGGTGTGAACGGGAACAACTTAGAGGGAGAATTGCTGGCTGTTCTTTCATTTACATCTGATTGCTAATAAGGAGTTATTAAAAACACTGAAAGCAACTGTTCAGCACTAAAACAAGCAATTAAGGGTGGGGATCCTTAACAAGTGAGACCACTAAAATGAATGCAGAAAAACGTCACTTGAACAATAAGAGCTTCATCAGCAATTAGTGACTCCTCATTAAGAAACTGGGCTGGAACAAAAACCTGCAGCCGCTGTGACCCTCCAAGACCCTGTCTGTCAGCTGGGTTTATTTCCTATTTTTTTCTATTTAAAATGTCCTTCATTAGATTAGGTTACTAGCAAAGACAGATAATGGGAATTTTTTATTTTTTTTTTTATTTTTATTATTCTGTCTCTTGCCCTATGGTTACCTTCCCTTTATATTTACGTGTGTGAACGTCTCTTCACCGTCGCTCTCCCTCTCTAGTGCGTTCCCATAAAGCAGTGTTTCTCCGTCAAGGGGGGCGCGTTTGACCTCGGGGAACATGCTTTTTTATTTTTCTTTTAAATTTTTTTTGAATTTAGAATGCACTTTAAATCTTTTCTGTTACATTTAATAAAGCTATTCTTAGTTGTAAATTGGTCCATATTTCTTTCTTTTTTTATTCTCTTATACATTAATAAGGATACAGTGTTATGCAGAGGTGTACTTATAACAATTTTATAGACAAATGATACTATTTATAGTCGCGCGGGGGGCGTGAGATGTTTTCTTCTTCCTAGGGGGGGCATGACAGAAAATAATTGAGAAGCACTGCCATAAAGCCTGCTTTTCAGGCACTGTCATTACCTTTGAGAGGCATCTTTCTCACCTCCTGTCTGGTTTTATGCTTGCAGTCTTTGAAGGCGACTCTCAGCATGCCTCTCACGCCTTTACTCCTCCTTGTGCGTCTCAAACTCGCATTTCCTCTTTCGTCGAGTCACCAAAGCCAAACTGACCAGTTGGATTGCTGAGAGGTACTGGGCACCCAGACTTTAGTGTTTTATCACATAGTAGATGGCGTTGGTTGTACGCACCATTTGCTGGAATGAAAAATGCAATGTGTTTCTTTAGTATATGCAACAAAGACTTTTTTGTGTTGCTCAGTTGTAACAAAAATGACAATTTGAATTTTGCATTCAAAGGTAATAAACATTCCCATGACGTTGAATATTCACATACAGGGAACATTTTTAATATTGGATTGCTAGTGCTGTTAATATAAGCTAATGGATATGTAAAGTGCATTCCCAGACACATTAACTGGTTAACTGTCTATTTTCCTTGCCAGCTTATCAGCTGTGTAGACCACCTAAAACGTGTGCCTGGTCTTTCTCTGTACTCAAGACCCTGTTTAAGACCTCATGGGTTGGGGTAGTAAGCTCACAGGGTGTGTAACATCTCAACAACTGAGCAGCAGTCTTGTCTAATCTACTCTTGACTCAAATACAAATGTAGCCTGCATTCATTATTTATAATTTTTTACTTTTTCATTTTTTGAATTAATGTCTTGATCTACTGTCTGTCTTTCTTAAGATAAAATAGACGTTGCTTGAGAGATGTTTAGCTGGTTTTCATTTATTTGGATAAAAAGGTGTGGACTGCTGAAACTTCTTACTTTTTGTGTTTTTCTTTCCAGAAAAGGTTGTGATTCCAGCAGGAAGGGCGAAACCTCTGGGGATTATGAGTGAGCACATCCGGAGAAATGAGGATACCAAAATTAGCCATCGCCTTTTTTTTTCTCTTCTGTGTGGCGCTATACGTGATGTATATCAAATGGCACATTGAAGCTTTACCTCTCACAGACTCCAAAGACTACCTGAAATTAAAAAATGACCCAGATAATCTTTGCCAGCCCATGTCGGAAGAAGAAGACAGTCGCTATTTCCTGTATGGAATTATGTTTGACGCCGGGAGTACAGGAACAAGGATCCATATTTTTAAATTTAAACAAATGCCAAACGGTATGTTGGACCCAAGGCCGCGTGATACCTGTGGCTGTTTGCTTGCAGTGTTTGGTGGTTTGTTTTCGTATCTCCTTGCCTTGTAGCTGACATTGTACACTTAATGTTTGTGACATTTTTCATTGGAGTAGCAAGTAAATATCATTTTATAAGGATGGATTGTGGTTATTCTTCTTATTACTAATTTAAATACTTTAGCTAAACGGAGTACTTCAGTATGTTGTAGTGTCAAAGTATATTAATGTGCACAAAAGCACTAAAGTAGCACAGTTGAAAATAACACAACAGAAAGGGCAGGAGTCAGGCAGTGCTGATGATAATTTGAATGTAAAATACTTGTTTCGTTTGGTTTTTCTTTCAGATTCCCCAAAATTGGAACATGAAATATTTAAAGCTATAAAACCTGGCCTATCTGCTTATGCGGATGATCCTGAAAAAGTAAGTACGGTAATTTATTTGGATAATGGTGGAAATCGGAGCCCTTGAATTACATCTTCATAATATGCATTCAGGTGACACCTAGAGGGACTACAGATCTGATTCACAATGAAATGGTCATCAAGTCTTCCAAATAGTTTTTCAGTGTATTTAGTTTACAGCATTATTTTCCATTACGTAAGAATGTAGTTATTTGAAAAAGTTAGTACACCCCATGAAATGTTTCTTTGTTTTCTTTTTTAACATATGTGGGCAAACTGTATCAAGATTTGGTCTTCATTTCAACAGTATCTGTGGATAAAGGTGATGTTATCTAACAAAACATCAGACCACATTTACTTTTTGTTGTTCGTTGTGTAATTTAAATAAACATAAATGCAAATTTGGCCTGTGGAAAAAGTAAGTACACACTTACATTTATCATGACCTCAAATTAGAATTATGTGCAAATGATTAAAAGATCATGGGCACAGGTCTTGTCTGAACCTGTCGAGACATTTAGTTTGGTTCGTTAAAGTTTGTGTTGTTACCATGCTGTAGAGTGTGGCTGGGATGCCTCCACACTGGGAGGACCGGGTGAGCAAGCGTGGCCAGAGCGTTACCTCCCCCAGGACGCTAAATGGCAAACCCCGGGTTGCAGCGGTGCCTCAGACTCCCGTAGGGCTTCATGGGAGTTGGAGTGTGGTGCAGCCCTGTTGGGATCTGCAGGCACCACCAGGGGGTGCTGCAACAGGATCTGCTGGGTCCTTTTGGGTAGTTCTGCCACACCCAGAAGTGCTGCCGGAAATAATTCATCAGGCACCTGGAGCACTTCCCGGGTGCCTTATAAAAGGAGCCAGCAGCCACTACTCGGGGAGCCGGAGTCGGGAGGAGGACATCGAAGCTTGACCCAAGGAGTGGAAAGGAGAAGAGAAAAAGAAAAGGAAGACCATTGTGTTGGTGCTGTGCCTGTGCTTTGGAGTGTGTTGTGCCTATGGGAAATGGGGAAGAAATTTCCCACGAGGAAAAAAAAGAAAATTAAAACGTGTGTGCCTTGAAATTGTGTCCCATGCTTGTCTATGTCCGGTTCAGCTGGGGTGGTCCACACATGCCTAGACAAAAAGAGCTCTTGTTAAGGTACATAAGAGATAGTTATGAGTCTGTTAAGGGATTTAAAAAGATCTCCAAACATTTGTAAAGCTGAAAGATCAACTATAAGTGGAGAAGATGTCAAGCAACTGCCAAATTGTCCAGACCAGACTGCCCAAGCAAGACCAGCCCAAACATAAATTGCTGAAAGAAGTCTCAAAGAATTTCATCATGGGACCTACAGGTAGCTCTCGCCACTGTTGATGTCAAAGTGTATGAGTCTACAATATAAATGGGGCTGCATAGATTAGATGTACATGCGAGGTGTGCCAGAAGGAAAAAAACACCAGGACAAGACTGAAGTTTGCCAGTGAACACCTAGACAAAGACCAGGGCATCTGAGGCGCGAGACAGAGAGAGTGTTATCTGGCCACGGTACCAGAAGGCATGTTGGACAAAAACCACATTTGACCAGGAGAACCTGACAGCAATTGTAAAGCGCTGGTGGTGGCGGCAGCAGTAGTGTTCAGGCATGGGGCTGATTTGGTGCATCAGGGCCTGGGTAGCTTGCCATCATACAATCCACTATGAATTCTTCATTGTACCAGAGGGTGCACAAGGATGATGTGACACCGTTCGTCAGAAGATTGAAGCTGTATAAGCCTGTGCTGTAAAAAGCCCGGGGTCCTAGAAACTATTGAAATTGTCAGAAAAAAAATTGGAGGTTTTCGTTTTGCTGACGCACTCGCCTCACTTGTGTATTAGCAGCGGGAGGAAAAGTAAAAGGGATGCCATTTTGCTGATGTGCTCTCCTCACTTCAGTATCAGCAGCTAAGCAAGTGACTCTTTATTCGGAAGCTTCATTTTGCCGATATGCTTGCCTCTCTTGTGTATTAGCGGCTAAGCAAGTTTCTGTTTCCTCTGAGGTGGAGCCCTTGCCCCAACTCCACCTCTCGCTTCTATATATATATATATATATATATATATATATATAGTGACAGTAAATGGCGCTATACCAGCGCTTAACCCAGCACAGACAGACATGAGGCACGCTTACACAAGTTTGCGCTTTTTATTTTCGGTTCTCTTCTTTACAGTCCTTTGCACTTCACACGCCGTTTACAAATCACCACAAATATAACTCAGTCCTTTCCTTCCTTCTTCTATGCCACCCTCACTCCTTCACTCTCGAGCTCTGTCCTCTGCCTCTGCCTGTCCTCTGCCTCTGTCCTCTGCCTATATATATATATATATATATATATATATATATATATATATATATATATAATATAATAGTCTCCAGTTTGTTATGTTACAATATTTGTTCTTACGACTGACAGTAACCATACAGCTTAAGGGTACATTCTGTCTGTGGATATACTGGTGTGAGTGCCAATTAAGTGACTGGCATCTCTAAAATACCCTCTGTATATGTGTGCAGGAGATCTGAGGTATAACTAATTTGGGCAACATTGTAAGATAAATAGCCTCACATAGGATTTTAAGCAAACAGGATCATTTTTCATGTGTCCTATTATGCTCTGTAAGAAATGACCCACATTAATCTTCTGGTTTAACCGTTTTAAGTACCGTATATGAGTCCACATATTCTTTATCATTTTGTTGAAAAGAGAGATCATTTAGTCTTTAAGAATTTCAGACCTTTATTTCTCTATCCTTGTTAATTGTCTTTGTCAGGCTTGACTGTGGCAGATTATAACCTTACTGAGGTTAGTTATATTTTAGACATTTCTTTTATTTCATATATTGTACAAGATACACAATCAGACAGGACTCTTGTAGTTTGAAGGAACAGTTCTTCAAAAGTCATTTTTGTCTGTTGAATTTTAGTGCACTGCTGGAATCGAGGAACTCTTGATCACTGCGAAACAGACCATTCCCTGTTCCCGTTGGAAAAGCACTCCTTTAGTACTGAAAGCCACAGCCGGGCTTCGCTTGTTACCTGATGAGAAAGCAGAAGACTTGCTCAACCAGGTGAGGTGTTTGAAGAGAGACAGGCAAAGTAGTTTCGAATTAAAAATGAATACACAACTAAGGGAGACTATTGCAAAGTAGCATGCTGGTCTTTTGGGGTGTTTTCACTTGTTCTAAATAACAAAATAAATGAAGTGGGTTCATTAATATTTACATCACATTTGTTTTTTGCACAGGAGAATGTCAAGAGTGTGTACAAGTGTAAATACTTGGCAATATGGTGGAATTTGTTTTTCTTTTCATGACTATTTAACCCAGGAGTGTCAAACTCCGATCCTGAAGGGCCACATTGGCTACAGGTTTTTTGTTCCAGCCACTTTGTCCATTAGTCACCATTGACTACCGCTAACCAAACCTCTTTTGGTTAATTTGAATTGACTTCTTAATACTAGGACCTTGTAATTGTTTCTTTTTTATTAACTACCAGGTAAACAAAAGTGAAATGTAAAGCAAGCCAATATATGGCCAGCTATGACAGGGAATCACAAAATCCAACTGATTTCTTAATTCTTGTTTAGTGAAACCTTTATTTAATTCAGTGGATTGTTGGTGCTCGTATTCACTAATCTGGCCAGAACACATTGATTGTGGAAGGACCAGAGGAGACAGAGCGGGCTCAGGGTGTTATCTCTATATCTAGATGTAATGTATATGTATGTGTATATACTTCTACACTACTGGTCTAAAGTTTATAACGCCAACTGTCCTTTAAGACAGACAGGGGATTGTAAAGTAATCAATAGAAGGTGGGACACCTGTCCAAATTGTTAGCCTCAACTTACAAGGCTTCATTAGCTTTATTTGCTACAGAGCATCTGTAGGTTGTAACTTATTAGTTGTTTCCTGAAGAATGCCCATTTATAATAGTCTGAAACTTCCTTTTTTATTTCAGTTTTTGCTTACTTAAACTTTACATTTAAACAAACCTCTGATGGTTTAATGCTTACCTTTTCACCATTTTAGGTCATTCATTGAATTTCAACTGATTAAATTTGAAGAAAAACTGAGGTGTTCTGAAACTTTTGACTTTTGATCCAGTTTCAATTTTAATCACTGTGTAACACTCAATTAATTTCAAGTAAAAATTTGCAATAAGGAAATATATTAAAAACAGAATATCTTCCTGCAGGTGAGAAATGTTTTCCAGAAATCTCCATTTCTAAACAAAGCTGACTGTGTTTCTATCATGGATGGCACTGATGAAGGTAACATTTTTTTTTATTGATACTCTGTGACTTTCTTTTGCTTGAGATATTGTCTTGGTGACAACAATAATCTTATTGCCATTTTCTCCATCCTTTGTCATTAAAATTGTCCCTTATGTTTATTATTATTGTAATTTCTTTAAAATTTTGCTTAGTGAAATGTAGGTAGTCATTTACTGTATCCAGCTGAGGCAGAGTGGCACATTATTTTAATATGCTGTTTATGTTTCTGAGCCAAAGTATTCTGGTTTTGTTCATTTTTCATTTCCTCTGCTTTGTGTGTGTGTGTGTGCTGTTGGTGTGATGTGGCTTTTTATTTATCACTGAAGTTTGACTTTAAACTCATTCCCAGGAGTATTTTTCCGATTAAACCAAACATTTCAAAGCTGACATTATTTTAAGGTGGAGTTAAAAACTTTTAATTTTTAAACATTCTCCACGTGAATGTATTGCTGTGTTAAGCACTCACTGAAATATGACTGGGTTTATAATGTATGAGGCACGTATAAAGTTAGTTCCTCTTGAAGTTCAGCATATTCAACAGTTTGGCACCACATCAGTCCTGATTATTGTTTTTTTTTTTTTTTAAAAATATAGAGAATGTCCCCACAAATTAGCAACATCGGTTTAAGAATTTAAATTTAAAACACATTTAAGTTCTAAGGATAAATGTTTTTGAGGCCTTTACAATCGGCTAAAGATAATTTGGCTACTGGCCAGATTAAACACCCACACCAACAATTGTCCCAAACGTTATGGTGCCCTGAAATGGGGGGGGCCATGAAGAAAAAGTGTTGTTTGACCAACATGTTTGTGAATCCCCTTAAATGAAATTCTGCAGGTCTGAATTGTTTGATTTTCTAACTTTAAACTGTAGAGCAGAGAGGTAAGTCAAGGAAAAATGGATCTTTGTCCTGAACATTATGGAGGGTCCTGTACATGCACACATGTAGGCCATAGCCGCCTTTGAGCGGCTTACTATGTTTCTCAACTTGCACCATTTCATTTACAAAATAAGAAGACCGGCCATCTATGATACAAAAGCCCGTCTGCCCCAATTGGTACAAAACTGACTCTGAGGAGCTGGTTATAAAGAGGCTGTTTTTTGTGGTTGTCTTCTTCTTAACATCTAAAGCAATTCTTTTTCAGGTATTTCTGCGTGGATTACTGTGAACTTTTTATTAGGTATGTCATCATTGTTTAACTCTTGTTCGATTTTAAATGTATAAAGTTATTTACAATGGTTTACACTAGAGGTGGAATTTCTGTGGTATACTAAATATTTGTACATTCCAATAGTGAGAAGTATAGTGAGAAGTCAAGCAGAATGACCCCTTTTATTGGCTAACTAGAAAGATCACAATATCCAAGCTTTTGAGGTAACTCGGGTCCCTTCTTCAGGCAACATGTAATCAAAGAAGTGTGTCATTCTGCTTGACTTCTCACTACATCCATCTTCTTATATATAAATGTCTACGCATGGAAGTGTGTGTGTCTGTCTGGCTCGGTAGTGAGAGGTGAAGTCTGGGTAAGTGTTCCACCGCCAAGAAAACATGCTTAGCTGGTAATAACACAAGCAAGACGAGAACATCAGCTAAACAAAACCTCAGAAGAAAGAGAAGCTAACAACGGCAAACTGGTATCCCTTTTACTTTTCCTCCCACCGCTAATGCACAAGCGAGATGAGCATGTCGGCAAAACGAATCCTCCTAGGAGAGAGACGCCCAGGGTAGTTCCTTTTAGTTACCTGACATTTCTACATTTCATTTTTTTTTCTGACAATTTCAGTAGTTTCTAGGAAAAGCCTGGGCTTACACAGCTACCCTTGTATAATACACTACTGTGGCTGTCTGTTTGTGTGTCTAGGATTTTAAATCACCTGCAGTTCGCAAACTGTTTGACCCATTGACCTGAAATTTGGTACACATATACTATGTGGTGTCTGCTGTCCACTTTCAGGGTGATGATTGACCTCCAAGGTCAAAGGTCAACCCAGGAAGGTCAAGGTCAAAAATCAGATAACCTGTAGCCTGAAATTTGGTACACATATATTACGCTGAAACTCTGCAATACAGCTCGATATTAAAAATGAAGAGTTTTGGAATTATTCCTGCTTTTATTTTGCTGTATAATTAACTCTCAGCAGGATGGCCATGTGGCACATGCAAACGGGCGCCGTTCTCATCCCTACCACCTTCGCCATCACTTCCCCTACCTCTTCGTATCTTAAATCATTCTGGAGGCAGATTGAAGACTTAAGTGCCAGCTTAAGTGAAAAATTAAGGAAAACAGTAATTGCAAAACAAAAACTGACTTAATCAGCTTTAACGCAAAAAAATGGCCGACGAAAGAAGAGAAGAAGCGGGCCGCTAGGGTGGAGAGAAGAAGAGCTGCTCAGGAAGCGGCAAGCGCATCAACCTCTGAGCAGACGAATGCTAAACGTACAAAGAAAGAAAAAGGATGAAAACTATAAATCAAGTGTATTCACTGCACGTTATCATGCAGTGCACCGTTACTAGTAATGGCTAACATGGTACAACACCCTAGTAATAGTGAGAAATGTAAATTACAAAAAAAAAAAACTTACCATATATACTCACGTATAAGTCGGGTCTTGAAACCCATAAAATCAGACCCCGACTTATATGCCATTCAAAAATGCGACACATTTTTAAAACATTTTTTATACATTTTCTTGTCTCCTCCAATCTCTCACCAGTTCCTCAGACACGTTGAATTTTGTTGCAGCAGCACAGTTACCAATTTCTTTTGCTTCTTCAACGACGTTTAATTTAAAACCAGCTTCATATTTTCTTCTGATTGAACGCTCCATTGTAGATAAGGGATGCTGTTACGATAAAGGTGTATGAGGATGTGAGATACAGAAAACACAGATCGGTGCAAATGTCGCTTTGGAATAGTTTGGGTATTACCATGTGGTCACGTAGGCACAATAGAGAGAGTGTGTGTGGGGGGGGTTAGGAGCACACGCTGATACAGCGCATTGCCGCACCCACAGGCCGTGTGCTCCGTGGTTCTTCTCTCAGGTGGGTGTTAGCATATCATAATCTCTTGGACCAATAGCGTGAGTTTTTCGCATTCAACTTATACAACCGACATTATAAAATACCAGAAATTATACGGTAAAATGAAGTCCCGACTCATCCACGAGTATATACGTCATTAAGATGTACAGTAAAAGGTAACTGAGTTGATTAAATAAATATCTTTTTGTTTAATTTATTTTAAAGATGTTGTTTTTATTTCTAAGCCTTATTACTCCTTTTTGTGTGTTCTGATATTTTTCTCAGGACGTTGTCATTCACTGCACTGTTGTTGTGTTAGTCCGTTATGCACAAAGCTTTAAAATCTTTGCCACAGAAAACCTGTGTTTGGTAATGCATTGTGAGCAGAAGATAAATATTTGATTACTTTGTAAATCAACCTGTATAGAGTATTAGAGAGCTTGAGAAGGGAGTGCTGTCTGCTACTAGTGGTGCTGCTTGAATGAGGCAGATTGCACATGGGCCTGTTGACTTAGTGCTCTGTTATTTCAACGGCTTTATGGCAGCACTCATTGACTCTTACGAGGTCACTGCTCTGTATATTCTCTCAGAAATCCTTGCCAAGATTAAGATAACTCGCAACTTGAAGTCTGCCTGCCCTCCATGAAACCTCTGATCTGAAAATGTTGCTCAGTGCCTTCTAAAACTGGCTGTTACTGAATGTACACAAACTGCAGCTTTTCTGTTCATTATTTAATATAATAAACAGATCTCGGCTGATTCATGTATTGTTTTTCAAGCCACCTGTTTTGCCACTTGTGTTTTCTTATCTGATATGTTCCAAATGTCAAAAATTTCCGCCTTAGGCAGTTTGCATGGCTCGCAGCAGAGAACTGTTGGCATGCTTGATATGGGAGGAGGTTCTACGCAAATAACATTCTCTCCACAAGATGAGGTAAGATTTATATTTTGCATTTCTCGTCATAACTAAAGTGTTACATGAGTTTATTCTAAATTTCTGAGCTGTGTTATCTCTTTGGGGTAATTTTGTAAACTTATTTAGATTCTTCTTCTCCTTTTGCTCTTTGTAGTCCTCAGGCTTTTGTCAACCTTGCCCTGCCTTTAATTATTGTTATTATTTAGCACAATACCTCATCTGGAAAAAATGTCATTTCTTACTGTCACAAGACAAAGCAACTTCTTGTATGGCTAGATTCTTGAAAAGGGATGGAGAAAGTCCTCTAGGAGTGTGAATCTTAATCCAGCCATGGGAGTTGTATGGTTTAGCTGATTGATATTCAAGGAGCTATGAAATGGGTGTAATGACTTGCCATCATACAATATGTTCTTGATGGGCTGTGCACCTGTCTTGTGAAGTCTGTATCTTTACTTAATTTTGCATCCCACTGGATAGACCGGGGTCCTCAATCCCAGGCCTGGAGGGCTGCAGGTTTTTGTTCTAACCCGGCTGCTTGATTAGAAAGCAATTCTTGCCAATAATTTAATTTCATGGCTTGTTTGTGCTTTAACTCTGCCGTGTCAAGTCATTCTCATATCCTAGATTTTCTTCCCCTTTCTAAGGATATCATCCAAATGATTTGAAAGCTAAAATGGAGGAGTAATTCGCAGTCCTTCACTTTTTTCTCTTCACTTTCCTCTCAAGTATTTAATTAATTAAACGCAATAGTGCATGATAAATACACACAGGTGTAAATGCTAACAAGCTAAATGGAGAAATCCTGGTCTCTTGTCATTTGCATGTTATTGCTAATTAGGAACATATTAAAAACCAAGAATATGTCTGTTTATGACTAAAATAATCAATAAGGGTTCAAAATCTTAACGAGCGAGACAACTAAAGTGAAGTGGAAGTGTTACTCGAGCAATAAGGGCTTCTTATTAAGCAATTGGGTTGGAACAAAAACCTGCAGCCTCTGCAGCCCTCCAGGACCGTGATTGAGGACCCCTCGGATAGATTGTTGCGGGCAGTAGGGATGCCAGTGTAAGGAACGATGGATATGACTATATGGCAGGAACCAAACTGCATAAAGGAACTTCCAGGTGCTTTCATTTTATTTTAATCAAAAGCTACAGCTACTTTGGTAAACAACTTTTATCCTCAAAAGTAACCCCAGAGACAGACACAAATGGTTACCCTTTGTCAGTTCACATTGAGGTTGAGCGTGAGTTAGAAGGCAGTGCCCCGGATTGACAAAACTTAAAAAGCATGTATTCTAGAGGATCAGCTACTATATCTGAAGGCTGTCGAGGACTGTGATCAGATAAATCTGTTATCAAATATTTTTATATAACCTTAACATTATGATTTCCTCCATGTTTGAAAAGCTGAACATATTTAGCATGTCAAAGTCTGATGAAATGTTTTAGAAGATAAAGGAATGATAGGATCCCCAGTAAGCACTTCATTGATCTTCAATTGCAGACCAGTCAGAATTCTTCATCATTAGAATTCTAAAATGCTGCTCAGTGAACATTTCACTTGTGTATTTTATGTTGGAAGCAACAAGGCAAGCAAGCATCTGCTTGATGTAAATGAAGGTTAAGGCAGAGTTACATAAGAAAGTGCTTTGTGGATTGTTAAGCCATCCTTTTTAAGTGTGGTATGTCTCAGTGTGGTGTACTGTGTGATTCTTTAACTTTGATTCTTGGCTTTCACAGGTGACCATCCAAACCTCTCCAGTAGATTACATTACGTCTTTCCAGATGTTTAATAACACCCACACGCTGTATTCACACAGGTAAGTGATGTAAAGCATGAGCCACCACTGAACCCCCTGTGTGAATGGTCTTTTGCTCTGACTGTAGGACTGCAGATTCTGCACAAGTTGAACTGTGCACAATGCTCTCTTCATGTTAGTAGTGAATGTATTAATGTTCAGGGGTTTTGGTGCTTATAGCAGGAGGTGGGGACCGTCAGGTAGCATAGTAATGAAACATTTTAAATGCATTCCTTTTGTTCTGTAGTATGGAGTTAATTAACAAAGTCAAGGCTGAGTACAGCACTATGGCATTTGTTCAAAGTTGTATGAGTGAGAAACAGACATGAGACGACTCTTGCAACCTTCTCAGAGGTACAAAAAATTGCAGATCACTCTCTACTGCGCAGAAGAATAGAAGCTGAGTATGTCTAATTGACGCTGTCATTCTTAATAAATTGTGTCCACATTTGAAAACAAAGAACCAGTTTGACTACTCACAGTTTCAAGAAGTTACAACCCACAGTGTTATATTACGTTCACAGCATCATTAAGTAAATGCCCCTAAAGTACTTGGCAGAAAACAAGGCCTACAAAGGCAAAGTCAAGTTATATAGGAAACAGTCATGTTTTGGTAATGAGATCCATAAGGCTGACTGCTTTGAGACACAGGCAGGCATCTACTATAAACGGTTCAGTATAATCAGCACACTTAAGGCGACCTCTGAAGGAAAAAATGCGGGAGATCACCTTTGCAGGTGAAGCTGGTCCAAGAGAGCTTTCAGCCCTGCAAACAGCAGTGTAACTCGCATACAATCCATCTACAGCAGTGGGTCTCACGCTCAGGCTTGGAACTCCATGTTGCTTGCGGGTTTGTACGTAACTTGCCTAATTGATTAAAACTGTTATTTCTGTGCTTTAGGATTAATGTAGAAATTACAAATGATAAGTATGGCAAATTATGATTAGAGTGTGCCAAGCATTTTTATGTTACATTGAGATAATTGAGTGATGTTTCCTTTTTCACTTGGCTTTTAGTACAAGGGTGTTATACCATGTTAGCCATTATGAATGTAGTGAGAAGTTAAGCAAAATGATACCTTTTATTGACTAACTACAAAGATTACAATATGCAGGCTTTCGAGGCAACTCGGGCCCCTTCTTCAGGCAAGATGGAATCCAGAAATTGGAGTTCCCTGTGCTTTTATAGACACCAGGACAAAGACAGCATTGGAAAACCTTTAAATAACCAGAACACCTGGAAAAGCAGAATGAAAATCCTGATGGCAAAAATTCTCAAAGCCAAGCGAGAAGTCAAGCAAAGTGACCCCTTTTATTGGCTAACTAGACAGATGACAATATGCAGGCTTTCGAGGCAACTCAGGCCCTTTTTTCAAGCGAGATGTAATACAAAAACTGGAGTTCCCTGTGCTTATTATATACACACTAAGGCAAGAAACAACACTGGAAAACCTTTAAGTGAGACATCTTAAATGTAAAAAATTTATAGACTTCTTCAGGCAAAGATTCATTAAGCAAGAGAGGAGAACAATGTATGGTCAAGATCTGTGGATAAGATGACTGTCCAACAAAGTCTTTTGAAGTTTCTGGTGAGTTTTTCAGTACAATGTGGATCTGTAGTCAGGGTGTCTGCGTCAGTCTGTAAGATGATCATATATGGCCTTGAAACTCTTGTCTCTATTCAAACCATGTTGTAATGTGTTCAGTTTTAGCATCAGTTTAACTTCACATTCTTTTCTCTCTTACTGTGTTCTGAAGTTACCCATAAGCACTGTGATTTTAAAGTTTCTCTGACAGTGTCCATGGCTGTTGAAGTTTTATGGCCAGATATGAGGATTGTTTGTATCTCACAGACTGACACAGACAACCTGACTACATACCCACATTGTATTGAAAAACTCATCAGAAACTTCAAAAAAAGACTTTGTTGGAAAGTTATCTTATCCACAGATCTTGACCATATAGGCTGGTCCAGATCTAATTATGCAATTTTAATTAAGCTATAACTTATTAAGTTTATTACATAGAAAATCAACCGAAAAATCCGGGACCATCGAGAAGTGTGCGAAATGACGACATGGAGAATCGTCTTTGCACCGAACTGGAATCGTCCCCGCGTAGAATCAAAGTCATCCAGACGATCTGGATCTGCATAATTAGATCTGGACTACCCTGTACATTGTTCTCCTCTCTTGCTTAATGAATCATAGCCTGAAGAAGTCTATTAATTTTTTTATTTAAGATGTTTCCCTTAAAGGTTTTCCAATGCTGTCTTTGTGCTGGTATGTACAGTACAGGCCAAAAGTTTGGACACACCTCCTCATTCAATGTGTTTTCTTTATTTTCATGACCATTTCCAGCACTCCATCACTCTCCTTCTTGGTCAAATAGCCCTTACACAGCCTGGAGGTGTGTTTGGGGTCATTGTCCTGTTGAAAAATAAATGATCGTCCAACTAACCTGCCTTCTGCACAACACAACTGCTGGTCCCAACCCCATTGATAAAGCAAGAAATCCCACTAAATAACCCTGATGAGGCACACCTGTGAAGTGAAAACCATTTCAGGTGACTACCTGTTGAAGCTCATTGAGAGAATGCCAAGAGTGTGCAAAGCAGTAATCAGAGTTTTGAAGAAACTAGAATATAAAACATGTTTTCAGTTATTTCACCTTTTTTTGTTAAGTACATAACTCCACATGTGTTCATTCATAGTTTTGATGTCTTCAGTCATGAAAATAAAGAAAACACATTGAATGAGGAGGAGGTGTATCCAAACTTTTGGCCTGTACTCTATATAAACACAAGGAACTCCAGTCTCTGTATTCCATCTCGCCTTAAGAAGGGGCCTGAGTTGCCTCGAACGTTTGCATATTGTAATCTTTTTAGTTAGCCAATAAAAGGGGTCATTGTGCTTGACTTCTCACTTGGCTTTTAGAATTTTTGTCATCATGATTTTCATTTTGCTTTTCCAGCTGTTCTGGTTATTTAATCCGTATTTATTAGTGAGCACCTTAGCGAGTCCTTAGTGTCGTTTTCCCTGTGTCAGGTCTACTTAATGTAAATGTCATTATTAGAAAGCAGTGTTTCCCAGCCTCCGTCCTGGGGGGCACACTGTGGCTACTGGTTTTTGTTCCAACCAGCTTCTGTTTTTAATTGGACTCCTTTGCTATTTTAAGTGATGTGTTATTTCCCAAGTTCTCTGTTTTGGGAACAACTAGAAAACTAAGTTTGGTAAAAATATATATATATATATTTATATATATATATTTATATATATATATATAAAAATATACCAAACAGTTATATGGGAATAATGTATTTTTTTCTTTTTAACAATATTTTTCATCTTGATTTTCATTCTACTTTTCTAGATGTTCTAATTGTTTAATTAATCCATTATTTACTAATTCGTGGATCTGATGCTAAAGAACTTGCAGCCTTTGATTATTCAGTGTTCTTTGCCAGCGTGTCTACTCTGCTCATTTTTAATTGTCATTAATAAGATGCAACGAAGGGGAAAAACTGCATAGAGAGAGGGCAAAATATAATGAAATCAACAAAAGAGAGTTAAGCATTTAAATCAATAGCAAAAGCAGAAATATTTCTAAATGTCTTATAAATGTATAAATCATGCTGCTGTGCTTTTCTGAATGTAGAATAAAAGAAAAATAATACCAGCTAATGAAATGAGATCAGTGCTATCAAGTGTTGTCACTGATTAGGAATCTGCTTGGAACAAAAACCTGCAGTCACAGGGGGGCCGAGATTGGGAAACACAGAGTTAAGGGAATAAACTACTCAAAAAAAAAATCAAATGAATAGGAATACAGCACAAGAGAGTGAAGTATTAATAAAATTAGCATGCAGGTGTTTGACAAGGGCACATTCTGAACATTTAAAAATGCTGCTGACTAATTTCCTGTTTCAGACATTTCAGTGAAAGGTGCTGCCTTATTCTGTCTCCTATTAATTAACCCAGTGTTGTTATCTTCCAAAGCACTAAGGGAGTAACAAGACTTGTTCTCTAAAGGCTTGAAAGATGCAATGCCACAGTATCATCAACACGGTGAGAACACAAGCCTTAAATCTGTTTTAATTCATTAATCAAGGTGAGGTCTTCTCAGAGACACTGACCCCATAATGTGTAACTTGCACCACTAAAGACCATTCGCATCCATAATCCATACCATCTTACTGAACATGACTGGTGCGAAATGATGCAAGCAACACTGTATAAGGGTTTGGGGCAGCACCCCGTATACTTGAAAGTTGGCTGTAAAATGGCAAAGGTTTGAGCCACTGGTCTTTATAGACATTAGTCCAAAACAGAACTGAGGAGACTGGCACAATATGGCGGTTTTAAAGTCAATCAGGGGAAATTATATCATCAGGGCAGGAACTGGAAGTGACATCATCAGGCCCAGGCAGAATTTCCCATGGTTGGTCTGCAGAGGAAAAACAGAAATGATCCGTGCACTCTGCCACCCCTGGTCTGGCATGGAATCACACTCTTTTGAGCCCTTTAGCTGCCTCCCATGTGCCCGTGTGTGACACTGGTTAGAATTGTACTTCAGATTAAATACGTCTACTGTGTGGTTTTCCTTTTCCAGTTTTTTTTTTTTTTTTTTTACCTTTCCTCCTTTTCTCTGTTTGCAGTTATCTTGGGCTTGGTTTAATGTCAGCAAGACTTGCCATTTTAGGAGGAATTGAAGGTCACCCTTGTAAGTAAATTTCTGGCTGTGCCTACAGATTTGCATCCCTGCATTACAATTTTTATGAATTGTTATGTTAATTTACAAAAAACATATGTCCAAAATGCAATTTCAGTTAAGTTTTAATTGGTTAGGCAAAACATATTTTTACCTGACAGGTAATGTCACAAACATGATATTCCGCAAGTCAGGTCAGGTAGGGAAGCCTGCACTGGTGCAGCATGTTGGCACACCCATCACACAAAAAAGCAGCTTGGGATCCTGGTTGGCAACCCCCAGGCAGACAAATGACCCTCTATCTGCCGCAGCAGGGTGTTATGTGGGCGTCCCCTTGGCCTGGTCCAGCCATTCAGGTCCTCAACAATGAGGGTCCTGCAAGCCGGATCACCCACAGGGAATTGCGCCACATGGCCGTAGTGCTGTAACTGACGCTCCCTCACAATGCAGGTCATGTGCCTCATTTGGAACACCATGAGCAACTCAAAGTCAAACCTGCAGTACCCAAGGATTCTCCGAGGAGACACAGTACCAAAGGATACCTATGCAAAAGGATATTCCACATGGAAAGAAAATATTTTTTGCATTACAAACATGACTTTCTTGAAAGCTTTAATCAATAACTCTTTTCTTGTAATGTTAGAAAGAGACATCAGCATGCCATGCTGTTTGCCATCCACCAGTGGTCCTTGTGCCTAATGTTGCCCAGACAGGTTCTGACCCTGCATGGATTTTGTTTGGAAATTTGACTCCGCGGATAAATGAATGAATGAGTTCATACTCGGATATCCTAAGGAAAATGTCTGGCTGGTTTGTGTGGGCTGATTTTTTTTTTTCTGGTGGGTTCTATGTCTGAAATACCCCGGGGCTGTGTTTTTAGAACTTGGGTTCTGAGCATAACCACAGTATTATATTGACCGCAGTAACCAGAGGGTGAAAATCCACTTTAGGGAGGATGATAATTAGCCAGTCTTGCCATTTTTCTGGCAGTGGTCCGTATAATAAACACAGCTGATTAATCTCATTCAGGGTCACAGAGGGCCTCGGCCTATCTTGGCAACTCAAGGCAGAAAACAGTCCTGGACTGGGCATAAGACCATCACCGGGCACAGTCATGCAGACGCACACTCAAACGGAGGCCAATTCACTTGTCTCTGTAGATGTGGGCAGGAAGTCTGAGTAGCTGGAGGTAAAATAATCACAGACATGAAAAGAATGTGCAAACTCCACGAAGCCGATAGCAGGGCAAAATATACAAACCCAGAATGGCTCACTGAATCAATGAAGCAGCAGCACTAGCATGACCCCTACTACAGAGATATCACACACAAAAAAAATAAATCAATTTGTGACATTTCACAACTTGAACACTCTGAGCAGATGTGTCAGTACTCCCGTTGTGTCTTTTTTAAAGTTTTCATTTCAGTTGTAACCAGTGGCTT
Source organism: Polypterus senegalus (assembly GCF_016835505.1). Taxonomy (NCBI): domain Eukaryota; kingdom Metazoa; phylum Chordata; class Cladistia; order Polypteriformes; family Polypteridae; genus Polypterus; species Polypterus senegalus. Next base: position 5,354,724 of record NC_053169.1, read on the forward strand.
ACCCATTTAGTGTCGCATTTTCAATCAGCTTTACCTACATGGTATTTAGTACTTGCCACCTCCTTTTTTCATATTGTTTACCAAAGATTGTAAGATTTTTATACTTTGTATTCTACTTGCTTCAAATCATTATTTTGAATTCTTTACTAATCATCTTACTAGACTTGATATTATTTTGAAAGAATGAAGTGGACTGGTTTGGCGAGCTTTGTTGGGTTGATGGCTTGTTCTTGACTACATTTTTCTAATGTTCTATTCGCTCTTAATGTTTTTACACCTGAATAGTGAGGAGTGCTCACTTGAACATTTTATCCAATACAGGGAAAAATTCAAAATCATTCTGAGTCTTCACACTTTCCCTTAAACATTAGGAAATAACCTTTGACAGACTGTGAGCTGCTCTATCTGAACCAACAGCAACAAACAAGAAGGTGTCTGGGAAGGAGGCCGCAGTCAGTTAAACAGTTAAAACTGCCACTCAGCCATGACAGAAGGTTTGAGTCCTCACAGGAAACGCACATACACAGAGGGTTCCCTCTTACATCCCAAAGAAGTGATTGTTGGGTTAATTGGTGATTCTAAATTGCCCAGTGTGATCATGATTACGTGAGTGGGCACCACAATGGACTGGCATCACATCCAGGGTTGTTTCCAACCTTGTGCTGGAAGAGGCTCCAGCCCCCTGCCTCAGACTGAATTAAGTAAATTTTCAAATATTATGTTGAGGTGTGGGTGGCACGGTGGCGCAGTGGGTAGCGCTGCTGCCTCACAGTTAGGGGACCCGGGTTTTATTCCCAGGTCCTCCTTGCATGGAGTTTGCATGTTCTCCCCGTGTCTGTGTGGGTTTCCTCCCACAGTCCAAAGACATGCAGGTTAGGTGCATTGGCGATCGTAAATTGTCCCGTGTGTGTGTCCTGTGGTGGGCTGGCACCCTGCCCGGGGTTTGTTTCCTGCCTTGCACCCTGTGTTGGCTGGGATTGGCTCCAGCAGACTCCTGTGACCTGTAGTTGGGATATAGCGGGTTGGGTAATGGATGGATGGGTGGATGTTGAGGTGTATCTATGTTAAACAAAGGATGCTGTTGTGAAAAAAGATGGAAGGCCTATTTACTATAGGGACACACAGTGGCTGCTTTATTAAATGTGAGAAATTACATTATTAGTGTTGTGAGTTTTTCTTCTAGAAAACAATACACTGTATTCCGTTAAAAAAGCCATATACTGCATAAGTGATGGTGATGAGCACATTTAATGTAAAAGACAGCTGTATTAAGGAGTGTCAGAGGAAACCGTGCAGTGTCCTTCAATACTTGTTTGCTTAAAGACTAAACTAATCCTTGATGTTTCAACAGTGGAAGAAGGAGAAGAACTGCAGAGTCCTTGCTTGGCTCCAGACTACAGAGGAGACTGGGAGCATGCCGAGGTGGTCTACACTCTGAGGGGTCAGAAAGCAGGTACAGTGTTTTCTTCAATCTCTACTTACTAATTTGTTTTGTTTTATTGAGGCAGCAGAAGTACACACATACAAAAACCATGAATAAAACCATTAATGTAGAAACATAAGGCATGATCCTTGTAATAACCGTAATCCCACCCTGCTATCTCAAGGCCTTACCCAAACTTCTATATCCTGAGTGAAGGACGTGGCCAGTATGCAACTAATGAAAGAATCAAATACAAAAAAAGTTATCTGGTCATGACATTAACAAAGAGCCAGTAAACCAGTATGGACTAATATTAATGGTGGGTAGACATTCAAAATTGCAATAAGAAGTTAGCTGCATTGTCAGTGCATTCATTTTCAATGGTACACATTAACACAGGTGTTTTTTAATATATTTTTAATGCACATGAATGCCTCTAGGCTCCATGTGCTAATTCTGAATGTGCCTGCCTATCATTTTGTGTTTAAATATAATTCTCTAGTGATTAAAACACTGGAGACATTTCTTGCCATGTGCAGGCAGGCATTTTGTTCAGCTGTGACACTTGTTGAGGTGTTCTGGTCAATGCCTGCTTTGCCAGTTAAAAATTCTTGGCAACTGCAATATTAAAAATGTGTGGGAGGCAGAAATGCTGTTGAAAATGCGAGTAGCAGGAAACTGCAAAGGGTGGCTGCTAATGAACGGCAAGGGACGGCCCAGCAATCTTGGGTGTTTTCCTGAGGACAGAACTCACACACGTCCACAATGTTGCATTATAGGAAAATATGTATCATGTCACATTTTGTAAAACCACACCACACTCCTCTGCAGTGATGTGAACGGGGCCATTGACTGTAATTGAACTTACTGGTCTGCTGTGGAATGAACGCAGACCAACTCGGGGTGAACGAGGCCTTATTCAGCCAATGTCAGGTAAAATATTGCATTTTTAACTTGTCACAACTTCGTGCACATTACGAACATTTTTTTCCATCCATTTCTGCTCCATCTGTTTTCTGTTCTAATTGAAATGGGTTGACCCATCAAACCTGCTTACACGTGGCCTGCTAATTCATCTTTTATTGTAGTGAATGCTAAATTTCTTTTGTATGTGTCTTGTACAATTTGAAAGTGGATTTTTTTTCCACTCAAATATTTTAGAAGAATAAAGAACTTTTGTTTATTTTATTTTTATATAAACAGAATTCATAACAACACCATGTTTTGTATGTATTTTCCTTTAGGAGAGCCCATCTATGAGTCCTGCTATAATAAAGTAGAGAAAATGCTGTACAAGAAAGTGAAAAATGCAGGCGAGGAGAAAGACTTGGACTTCTTTGCTTTTTCATATTATTATGACCGGGCCGTAGACGCTGGTCTCATTGGTAGGTACTTTGTTTTGGCTTCCTGATGCTAGAATTGATATTCATATCACTGCTATACAGATGCAGACACACGTAGGCATTCTTCCACTATTATCCAAATCCAAATCGTATTATGGAATATCATCTGTTGTTGAATTCTGCTCTGTACTTGTAATATTTCTATTGCACTGTTATATTGTATTGCGGATGACTTGTGTTCTGTGTGTTGTATTCTGTTTAACCCCCTTTTATTTGACACCCACTGCATGCCCAGCCTAACTGGTAAGAGGTCTCTCTTTGAATTGCCTTTCCCAAAGTTTCTTCCATTTTTTTTTCCCTTCAAGGTTTTTTTTTCTTGACTTCTTAGAGAGTCATGGCTGGGGGGCTGTCAAAAGGCAGGGCCCATTGCAGCACTTCCTGTTTGATTTTGGACTATACAACAAATAAATTGTATTGTATTTAAAAAAGAATCGCAGTTTTCTGTAAAATAAGTTATAACTGACCAAAGTAATTGGCATCTACCATTCTTTACTCCGTATTTGATACAGCAGACATTTTGGATTTGATTTTGGACTTTACATTTACTTAAAAAATACAATAAATGAAAATGGCATCAACAAAATCATTGGGATCCCTTAGAAGCCGAAAGACATTTGAATTTTGGTGAGATCTCAGTCTGACTAATTACTCTTAATTAGTGTCGATCATATAATCGGACACTCGGCCTATCTGAATAGAGCAAAGTCCTCCCTCAGCTGTGTTGTGTCATTGTGTGCGTCACACTGAACATGGACAAGAGAAGGAAAAGCAGAGTGTTGTCTGAGGAGGAAGGTCATAAAGAGTAAATGCTACAAGACCATCTCCACAGAGGTTCTTTTTTGTATTTGATATCCTTTATTAATCCCAGAGGGGAAATTGTCGTTTCATTTGACCTTTGGGTGTTAGAGAGCAGGGCCAGCCATTGTACAGTATCCCCTGGAGCAATTGTAAGGTTAAGGGCCTTGCTGAAGGGCCCATTGGAGTAGGATCTCTTCTGGCAGTAATGGGGTTTGATCCAGCAACCTTCCAGATGCCAGCACATATCCTTAGCCTCAAAGTTAATGTACGTATGGGCATGGTGGCTATTATCATCAAGAAGTTTAGAGTCCATGAGACTGTAGTTAATCTCCCTGTACTGTATGTTGCTGTAAGAGGAAACTGACCCCAGATTTTTTTTTTTTTTTACATTTTGTTGAATTTATTAAAATCAAATAACATTCCATACTAGCAAGTCAAGTTTTACAAAACTAGGTTCAATTAAAATCAACCCCACCCATGAGAAAGAGAGCTAGGCCAACAAAGTAAAACTTTAATAGTAGGAAAAATAAGTAAATAAATAAAATTAAACAGAATTAAAAAAGGGAAGAGAATTTGCTTCCTCAACTTAAATGCTCATTCTAAAATGTTATTGATAAGATCCTGCCAGGTTTTTAAAAAGCTTTGCACAGATCCTCTAAGGGAGAATTAGATTTTTTTCCATTTTAAACAGTATACAACATCAGTTACCCGCCGACTTAACAGAGGTGAGTTAGGATTCTTCCAGTTGAGCGAGAGACATCTTCGTGCTAAGAGTGTAGTAAAGGCCATTACAGTTTGTTTGTCCTTCTCCACTTTAAGCCCCTCTGTGAGCCCACCAAACACAGCTGTTAGTGGATATGCGGGATTGTGACTCCCAAGGTTGTCTGAAAGGTATTTAAAGATTTTGGCCCAAAATTATGTTAATTTGGTGCAGGCCCAAAACATGTGACCCAGAGAGGCTGAAGCTCGATTGCAATGTTCGCAGGTTGATCTTGCACTGGAAACATTTTGAGCCCCAAATTTAACAGAAGGATAGTTTGAATGGTTGAGAAAGAACCAAGGCCAATTCAGGCTGACCTCCAAGATCAAGGCAGAGCAGTTTCATATTGCAACATCCATTGCTGTCTAAATTAAATTTGGCACCATGGTAGAAGATCCTCGGAGACCCTCAATTTCTGCAAGGCATGTCTGGAAAAACACATGTGTGGTCATTGCCTGTGTGAAGTTTGCAGGCTCTCCCTGTGACTGTCCGGGTCTTCCTCTCACATCGCCAAAGATGTGCAGGTCGTGGTAAACCTTAAATTAGCCCTCTGTGAGTGACACTGTGTTTTTGTGAAGGAGCTCCTAATTGGGCCGGGCAGTGCACTGGCATATCTAATGCTGCTGGCATAGACTTTGGCTACCAGCTGCCCTGACCTGGATTAAGGGGAAGGTGAAATTGTTGTTATAGAATGAAAGGAAAAAGGACATGCAGGCGTGTGTTTAGGTATTATTTCTCTGCCTTGTCGGTTTAGTAGCAGTTGTTTTGTGTTCAATGCAGTGAAACAGAGAAGTTAAAATGACAAAATTATAAAAACAAATTAAATTGCTGTATCAACCCAGTCATAATACCCTGAAAACTAATGAAAGCTTAGCCCATTATATCTTTTAATTTGAAAAGCCTCAAGTACATTGGATGTGCTGGGTACTGCTTTTATAATTTCAAAGTATGTGGATCCGATGAAGTGCAGTGCAGATTTCAGATGGATAAAGGCCTTCTGTTGAGCAGTACTGAGAGGCCCCATGTCGTTTGGCTTGGATAGGCTTTACCTAAACTAAATGTTATTATGGAGACAACAGCAGGGCCTGCCCATTGAAATTACAAACGTCAGCCTTTCAGGGAGTTAACAAGGAGCTGATTGTGTCCTAGAAGGTGGTTGGAGGAAGATGGTGGTGGGGGGGGGCTAGTAAAGAGAACCTGGCATGAAGTCCGTTTTTAAATGAAAGTCGATGTCTCTGCTCCACTACATTAAGAAAATGCCACCCCTTCTGTTCTGTCCGTTACACTTCAACGTTTCATTTTTCTTATGTAGAGCTCTTCTAAAATTGTAGGCTTGTATTAAATGCACAGGTTTGCAAATGCAGTGACAATAAAATATTACTACCTTTGGAGTGTAAACTTACAGATATCTAACACATACAGCTGAACATGTGTCTGTTCATTTGGTATGAAGATTCACATCGGTGAATCCATATTGCTAAATTCTGCACAGATTCCCCATTAGCACAGGGGATGAAAAAAACTGTGGACATCCACAAGTCTGGTTCATCCATGGGAACAATTTCCAAATGCCGGAAGGTTTCACGTTCTTCTGTACAAACAATAATACACAAGTTTAAACACCATGGGACCACCCGGCTGCCATACCACTCAACAATGAGACGCAATCTGTCACCTAGAGATGAACAGACTTTGGCATGAAAAGTGCAAATCAATCCCAGAACAACAGCAAAGGACCTTGTGAAGATGGAAGACACAAGTAGACAAGTATCAATATTCACAGTAAAACAAGTCAGATATGGACATCACCTGATAGGCTGCTCAGCCAGGAAGAAGCCACTGCTCCAAAGCCACCATCATAAAGCCAGACTGCCGTTTACAGTGGCACATGGGGACAAAAAGCTGACCTTCTGGAGAAATGTCCTTTGGTTTAATGAGTCCAAGGTCAAACTTTTGGCCATTATGACCATTGTTATGTTTGGTGGAAAAAGGGTGAGGCTTGCAAGCCAAAGAAAACCATCTCAACTGTCAATAATGGGGGTGGGAATATATCATGTTGTGGATGCTACAGGAGGGACTGGTGCAATTCAAAACATAGAATAGGCATTGTGAGGAAGGAAACTGATGGAGATACACAGCAGCAACATCTCAAGAGCTCAGCAAGGAAGGTGAAGCTCAGTCATAAATGGGTCTTCCAAAAGGAACGAGGACCCCAAGCAGACCGCCAAAGCTGTTGAAAAATGGCTTAAGAACAACAAGATCAAGGTATTGGAGTCTCCATCACAAAGCCCTGAACTCGATCCAATTGGAAACTGGTGAGCAGAACTGAAAAAGCGCATGCAACCAAGCAGGCCTACGGACCTGTCCCAGTTACACCAGTTCTATCTGAAGGAATGGGCCAAAATTCCAGCAATTTATTGTAAGAACGCTTGTGGAAGTCAACCCGAAATACTGTATTTGGCTCAAGTTAAACAATTTAAAGGAACCCTAAAGTGTATGTAAAGTTCTGACTTTAGTTGTAGGTCCCATGATGAACTTCTAGAGTTCATAAAGACGTCTTTCAGCATTTTGCATTCTGCTGCCAGGGTGCGCTGGCCTGGACAGGCTGGCATTTATTTGAAATCTTCGTTACTGGTGGTTGATCGTCCAGACAGGAGAATGGTTGATTTTCAACTGTTCTGAGATCTTTTTAAATTTCTCTGTAGACTCGCAGGCATCTCTAACCTTTGTAAAGACCTCAGAGAGCTCTTGTGGTCTCAACATGGTGACGGCATACCTTTCAACATCAAAGAGCAAACCAAACTAAATGTCTGAGCTTGAAAGAGGAGGACGGGGTCAGGCAAGATCCTCTCTATTGGTGTGCTAATTATTTGCATCCGTTTCTAATTTGGGGTAGTGATAAATGGAAGGCTGCACTTAGTTTCTCCACATGCAGAATGTGGATTTTTTACTTATTTAAATTGCACAATAGTCTACACAATGCGAATGTGGCATGCTTGTTATATCACCTGCATCTATAGATGCTGCTTAAATGAATTTCAAACCTTGATATGTCCACATATGTTAAGAGGGGAAAAAAACTATTTATTGTGGGTGCACATACGTTTTCACATGACTGTGTATGCTGACATTGGAGCAGTTTGGATTCTTTAGGTCACCTGACAGAATATCGTGCATGTTGGGAACAAGAAACCTTCCATGATTGTCACTGACTCTGCTGTTTCTTTTTTTTTTCTCAAGATGAACGTTCAGGAGGAGTCGTCAAAGTTGAGGAGTATGAAATGGCAGCTAAAAAAGGTAATTTTTATTTAAAACTGGCATTTAGAAAAATACAAGATAATATAATGTGGAAGGTGAAATTGTAAACAACTTTCTCCTCTTTGTTATATTGAAGATTTTGTGACAATGCTAACCACCATAGTGATACAGAAGGACAGACTGACTTTATTTGTTTTCAGGGGGAAATGTGGCTTTTTTACAGACATTCAGTAAATAAATCTATTATGACAAACAACAACCCTCCTCTCAAATTCACATCAGAATGACTAAACGAGAAAAAAACGTCTGACTTGGCTAAAGATAAAAAGCAGATTGATGTTGGTATAAAAGAGTTTACAAAAATTTTGCCTCTCACATTTCGCCTCCATAATATTTCTCCCCCACCCCAGTAACTTCTAATACCCACACCCAGACGTTTTGAGTGTTGGAAGTTTCTAGAAAAAGTAATGTGAATAATCGTTCTCAGCATTCAAAACTGACTTTCCTAATTTAAACATTTTTGTAGCAAAATGATAAAAAAGTTAGCAATAGTACCTCACTTAAATGAAACGCTCTGTAAACATTTATACATTTTTATTTCGATTAAACAAATCCAAACAATTTTACAAAAATTAATATCACATGCTGTTGCGAAAAAACATACGTGAAATGCAATTATGTACTTATTGTAGAATCATACAATACTATATCACATAACATGGATTAAAATTTAAGTACAATACTCACCTTTTATGGAGGCAATCACACATACTATTTTCAGTGGAACACGTTGATCTATGAGTCGTATAAAAACACCACCTGAGTGAACTTTTTTTTATTTTCAATGTTGGATAAGGTTTATTACATTTTTAATTGCAATTATAGATATGTACTTAGATACAGGGGCAAAATATAGTGGTGGCGAAATGTGGGGGAGTGAAAATTACTAGGGGCGAAATGTGGGGGGCAACTTATCCGGACGCCGTGTAAAGGAGCCAATGGTTGTGTTACTTGACACACTTCTCTTTAATTTGCTGACTGAGTGTCCTCAGTGCTGGTATGTCACAGAGAGGATGTTCAGCGTTATTCATAATGGTGCTTAGTTTTGTCTTCATTCTCTCCTCCTCTACAACCTCCAGGGCGGTCCATATGGTTTCCCATAACCAAGTCTGTCCTTTTACTTAGTTTACTGACTCGGTGGGCCTCACTTAACATGATGTTACCAGCCCAGCACACCTCAGTGACCCTCACAGACTTCTAGATGGTGTAAAGGAAGTCCCCTACCCACATTGAGCACAGTGAGAATTTTATCACTTTGCTGCCATTATTCACTTAATGACTGAACAAGTACTGAAGTTTATGAAACACACATTGTTATGTTAGCACAAAGCATCGGTTTAGTTAATTTACAGTATACCCAAATATTTTAAAGGGAATGTCATGGCGGGAGGTAGATGTGATAACAAATGCTAAAAGTTGTCTCGTATTGGGTAAACATTGAATATACCAAAGAGGCAAGCTAAGGGATCTCATATTTTAACGATTAACTACTGTATATACTCACGTATAAGTCGGGTCTTGAAACCCGAAAAATCAATCATAAAATCAGACCCGACTTATACGCCCATTCAAAGATACAGATAAGGGATGCTCTTACAGTAAAGGTGTATGAGGGTGTGAGATACAAAAAACACAAAATAGTGCAAACGTGGCTTTGGAATAGTTCGGGTATTACCGTGTGGTCACATAGGCACAATAGTGACGGAAAAGGGTGAGGATCACACGCTGATACAGTGCATTGCCAGCCCCACATAGAAAATAAAAGGCTGTATGCTCCGTGGTTACGCTCTTAGGTGGTCGTTAGCATATCATAATCTCTTGGACCAATAGCGTGAGTTTTCCACATTCGACATTATAAAATACCAGAAATTATATGGTAGAATCCAGTCCTGACTTATACGCGGGAGAACTTAAACGCGAGTATATACGGTAGTATAAAAATAAACAAGTGACATCACAGAGGCAATCCAACTATGGTGAAGCACAGATTAGGACAACAGTGTGAAGCCATTTCTAAAGCTTTCAGTCTTCCCAGAAGCAAAGTGGCCTTGAATGGTTGTGAACGAGAAGAAGTTTGGAACCATTAGGACTCTTCCAGCCAAACGAGTAAAAGAACAAGAAGAGCCTTGGTTAGGGATGTGACCGTGAACCCAATGGTCACTCTCACAGAGCTACAGAAGATTTCTGCTGAGATGGGAGAACCTGTCAGGAAAGACAGCCATCTCAAAGGCGCTCCATCAGTCGGGCGTTGGTGGTGAAAGGCATGTGACAGCCCACTTGGACTCCCAAGAGCCTGAGGGAGAAGATTCTGTGGTCTGATGAGACAAAAACTGAACTCCAGTCACTGAGTGTGGTGAAGGGCAGGCAGTGCTTAGCATCCTCCTAAAGCCGGGGTTATACTTCACGCAACGCATGCTGCAGCAGACGCTCCTGCTACGCAAGCGTTGTACTGTTTATACTTGCGCACGTACTTTACGTAAATCTGGAGGAATCCACCAGGTGGCAGTGCAAGATATCATCATGGTGAGAACAGGTTCGGCTTCACTGTGTTGTGAATTGCCTGGAACACCCATTAAATTCCAATGACATCTTACCGCAATATCTCTGAAAGGGATGTTTAATGACTAAATCTATCAGTCCAGGGATGTGTCCATTTCAACAAGCACTGGGCACGAGGCAGAAACAATCCCCGGACAAGGCATCCGCTCATCCAAGGTGAATACAAGCACACACATACACGCTGGCATCATTTTAGTGTAACCAAATCTGCATATCTTTGGAAGGAAACCGGAGCACACTGTGGAAACCCAGTAGGAAAACATGGAAACTCCAGGCAGGGAATATCAGCGACGTGACTCCCTGCAAGACAGCAGCGCTAACACTCCGCCACCGTGTCACCCCCATGTGTATAATTATTAACAGTATTTATTATTTAAACAAAATTGACGATTAATCTGTAAAATGTAACATACATACTTCAATGCATTTCATCATGAAAGTGATATCAAGTATAAATCTAAGGATTCTAAATGTGCAGAGAGTTGAAATATCATAAATTTAACGTATTCAGTGTGGCAATCTATTGCTGTTTGCTGCTGCTGTCCGTACCGGAGGAAGCCCTAGAAAAAAAGACGGAACAGAAAACAGTATGTGAGACTTTAAAAATGTATTGTGTCATTACGATCGACACTTGAATATAAAAACACCACGAATGCATCTGTATGTCGGCATTTTGCTTCACCACTTTGAACCATTCATCAAACATCGAAGTGCGCACGTCGATCTCGTAGGATCTGCAAAGCGGCTTTCTGTCACATGTAGATAGTAACCAGAGACTCTGATGTCACATTCCAACTTTTAGCACACTGCGCCCCCCTCGACTTTTTGCTGGCACTGAAACTCGCGCACGTGTCACATTAATTTCTGAGGACCTTCTCAGAGGACGCGTGAAATGAACGCTGGGAACGCATGGCAGCCATGACGTATGTGTGTACGCATTCTGAGCGTGAAGTACAAATGAGCCCCAATAGCCTCACTGTGGTGCAGCGTGGTGGCAGCAGCATTGTGCTATGGGGATACAGGGACAGGACAGGGACACCGATGAGGATTGAGGGTAGGATGAATACAATAAACTTTAAGTAAACTAAGAACCATAAAAGTATGAGGAAAAGTACACGGCTGTCTACAGCACATTGGTTAAATGGCATCTCATCCTGAGGCGGCTTTCTGACTTCAAAATGAGAGCCAAAAAAATACAAAGGCCAGCAAATTAAACAAGAAGTGTAAATGGTTTGAAATAAAACTAACAGCTGCCAGTGCACCCTGATGAGTAACACTGGGAACACTTTGTTAAAAATGTTATAGAAGTAGATCAGGAGGCCATCAGATCTGACAGAGTCTTGTCTTCCCCCCCCTCTAGTGTGCACAAGCATGGAAACTAAACCAGGAGAGAAGCCATTTCTGTGTCTCGATCTGACCTACATCTCTGTATTACTGCAAGAACTGGGCTTTCCGAAAGAGAAGGTCTTCAAGGTAACACTTGCATTGTATTTCTGTAATTTGCCAGGTTTTATTGATTCAGTTACTTTTATTATCTGACGCACACCTTTATCCAAAGTGACTTACAACATTTGTAGAGATACAGACGTGGACAAATGTGTTACAGCTAATTGAAAAAGTGCTGCATGCCTCCAGAAAAGTCAGCCAGCCAGTCAGTCAGTCATTGTCCAACCTGCTATATCATGGGGGTCTGCTGGAGCCAATCCCAACCAACACAAGGCGCAAGGCAGGAACAAACCCCGGGTAGGGTGCCAGCCCACCGTAAGACACACACACACACACACCAAGCACACACTAGGGACAATTTAGGACCACCAATGCACCCAACCTGCATGTCTTTGGACGGTGGGAGGAAACCCACGCAGACACGGGGAGAACATGCAAACTCCATGCAGGGAGAACCCAGGTCTCCTAACTACGAGCCAGCAGCACTACCACTGCGCCACCGTGCCACCTCCAGAAAGTGATGACATGAAAAGCAATTGTCCGCTGTGTACCTGCAAGCCTTTGATACTTCGCCAAGTAAAGCAAATCAAGAGTGACGGGAGATCAAGTGTTGCTTCTTCTAACAAACATCTTCTAAAATGGCCTGGACACATTTGTTGGTACCCCTATGAAAAAGACCCTAAATCATTGGATGTGAGTGACTTTTTAAAAGTAGCTGTTTTCATGAATTCGTATCCGAAGTGTCTCCAATCGCCTGTTTAAATGAAGAGAAGTCATCACTCTGCTGTTTGAGGTCATCGTGTGTCCCACACTGAACAGGGACCAGAGAAGGCAAAGAAGGAGTGAGTTGTCTGAGGAGGTCAGAAAGAAAATGATAGACAAGACAAAGGCTAGAAGAGCATCGCCAAGCAGCTTCATGTTGTACCAGTCCGGTGCTGCTAATATCGGCAATGATTGATTTATTTTTTTAGGCGGGGACCCCAGGAATGCGGCCACCCTTGGCCCAACTGTCACACACACTCTGTCACAGAGACAAGAAAGCAACCGGTAATAAAATGGAAATTAAAGAATGTATTAAACAATAATAAATATAACTACATGTTAAAATGCTCAAAAGCAAAGTCATATATATATATATACAGTGCATCCGGAAAGTATTCACAGCGCATCACCTTTTCCACATTTTGTTATGTTACAGCCTTATTCCAAAATGGATTAAATTCATTATTTTCCTCAGAATTCTACACACAACACCCCATAATGACAACGTGAAAAAAGTTTGAGGTTTTGCAAATTTATTAAAAATAAAAAAACTGAGAAATCCCATGTCCATAAGTATTCACAGCCTTTGCTCAATACTTTGTCGATGCACCTTTGGCAGCAATTCCAGCCTCAAGTCTTTTTGAATATGATGCCACAAGCTTGGCACACCTATCCTTGGCCAGTTTCGCCCATTCCTCTTTGCAGCACCTCTCAAGCTCCATCAGGTTGGATGGGAAGCGTCTGTGCACAGCCATTTTAAGATCTCTCCAGAGATGTTCAATCGGATTCAAGTCTGGGCTCTGGCTGGGCCAGTCAAGGACATTCACAGAGTTGTCCTGAAGCCACTCCTTTGATATCTTGGCTGTGTGCTTAGGGTCGTTGTCCTGCTGAAAGATGAACCATTGCCCCAGGCTGAGGTCAAGAGCGCTCTGGAGCAGGCTATCATCCAGGATGTCTCTGTACATTGCTGCGGTCATCTTTCCCTTTATCCTGACTGGTCTCCCAGTTCCATCCCCATAGCATGATGCTGCCACCACCATGCTTCACTGTAGGGATGGTATTGGCCTGGTGATGAGCTGTGCCTGGATTCCTCCAAACATGACTCCTGGCATTCACACCAAAGAGTTCAATCTTTGTCACATCAGACCAGAGAATTTTGTTTCTCATGGTCTGAGAGTCCTTCAGGTGCCTTTTGGCAAACTCCAGGTGGGCTGCCATGTGCCTTTTATTAAGGAGTGTTTTCCGTCTGGCCACTCTGCCATACAGGCCTGATTAGTGGATTGCTGCAGAGATGGTTGTCCTTCTGGAAGGTTCTCTTCTCTCCACAGAGGAGCTCTGACAGAGTGACCATCGGGTTCTTGGTCACCTCCCTGACTAAGGCCCTTCTCCCCCAATCACTCGGTTTAGATGGCCAGCCAGCTCTAGGAAGAGTCCTGGTGATTTCGAACTTCTTCCACTTACGGATGATGGAGGCCACTGTGCTCATTGGGACCTTCAAAGCAGCAGAAGTTTTTCTGTAACCTTCCCCAGATTTGTGCCTCGAGACAATCCTGTCTCGGAGGTCTACAGACAATTCCTTTGACTTCATGCTTGGTTTGTGCTCTGACATGAACTGTCAACTGTGGGACCTTCTATAGACAGGTGTGTGCCTTTCCAAATCCTGTCCAATCAACTGAATTTACCACAGGTGGACTCCAATGAAGCTGCAAAAACATCTCAAGGATGATCAGGGGAAACAGGATACACCTGAGCTCAATTTGGAGCTTCATGGCAAAGGCTGTGAATACTTATGTACATGTGCTTTCTCAATTTTTTTTATTTTTAATAAATTTGCAAAAATCTCAAACTTTTTTTCACATTGTCATTATGGAGTGTTGTGTGTAGAATTCTGATTTGGAATAAGGCTGTAACATAACAAAATGTAGAAAAAGTGATGCGCTGTGAATACTTTCCGGATGCATTGTGTATATGTATGTGTATATATATATATATACCCCAGTATAAAAGTCAATGTGTGTATGTATGTTCCAGCATCACATCCGAAAGGCTGGAGTGATTTTCATGAAACTTGCTACCCATGTTTCTCTATGGTTGACTAAAAATACTGTAGGGTGAAATCAGGGTGGGTACGGTGGGGGGTTGTCTTGCGGTCTTGTATGAATGTTATCATTCAGTTGACACTTGGAATGACCACCACCATGGAGGTGACTGTTGTGGACGAAAACTCAGACCCGACAGCAGGTGCGGTTATAAAGCAGCTTTATTTTCAGAGTCACGGTGAGAAGAGTTTCAGAAAAGCAGACAATCAAATATACATGACAGCGTCAGGTCTCTTCTTAACCCCGTCTGTTGGGTGGGGTCCAGTTTTATACCCCTAGAATGCGTGATTTGATATCATTATGAAATGTAACAGTCAACACATTTATTATACACAAACCTTGAGCCCCTTTAATGTCCCTTGTAAAACTTAATTTCTTGGCTCCTTTTGTTATGGCGTTCAGATTTAAGCTAAGGGAAAACGTGATAAGGCAGACTCATGTGTGGAATGCTCAGACCTTGAGTACTTTGCACAAATCTTTTTCTGTTTGCTAAAACAAAGCATGCTTTTACAAGGTTTATTAAAGCCTACTTCTCAGACATGAATTAGTACAAGGGAACGAAGAGAACATTCAGTTTCCACACTGTCAGCATTCTTTGTCTGAGTGCCACCACCGTGCGCCCCTATTGCTTTTGAAATTAAATAGAGTTGGCCAGGTTGGCATCCCAACTATTTTTGGGACTCATTCTTACTTTGTGACTCAAGCCGATATATATATATATATATATATATATATATATATATATATACTGTATACATACACATAAACACACTGTTTTTGTTATTTGTTTCTATCAAATATACTTACAAAGTTACAACTATTTGAAATTGCACACATACTTTATGGACACCCTGTGTGTGTGTGTGTATATATATATATATATATAGTGGGATGCAAAAGTTTGGGCAACCTTGTTAATAGTCATTATTTTCCTGTATAAATCATTGGTTGTTACGATAAAAAATGTCAGTTAAATATATCATATAGGAGACACACACAGTGATATTTGAGAAGTGAAATGAAGTTCATTGGATTTACAGAAAGTGTGCCTTAATTGTTCAAACAAAATCAGGCAGGGTTTCATTTCGAAATTCTACGCGTAATGGTCATAACTGGAAGGTATTTTTCTCCATATACTGTAATGGAGTTGAGCTTGAAAGCTGTGGGGAGCGGAGTTTCGTGTGACAAACCACGGTGTAAACCTAAAGTTTAAATTAAGTTCATAGACAG
This sequence comes from Polypterus senegalus, assembly GCF_016835505.1. Classification (NCBI taxonomy): domain Eukaryota; kingdom Metazoa; phylum Chordata; class Cladistia; order Polypteriformes; family Polypteridae; genus Polypterus; species Polypterus senegalus. The sequence continues at coordinate 5,370,522 of NC_053169.1, forward strand.
GCTGCCGCTGGCGTTTGTCATGCCCACTGGTAATGCGGGATACAAGTTTAATGAGAGGACGCAGGATATAAACGAGAGTTTTGATCACTTTGTAACTAAGTTAAAATTGCAGGTGAGGGAGAGAGACTGTGTTTGTGGGGAATTGACAGTTAAAGCGGGTGGGGGAGTCACGTCATCATCTCCCCTCCCATTCACCTCATTTCGCTCTGAGCTGATCTCCGCAGCTAATGCAGTGTAATACGGAAGCGAGTTTGTGACACTGCCACCAAATACTCACAGAAAAATCCACAAGTTAATCCACACGCTGTCTCTAGAGTTTAGCCTTTTATTAGTATCGATATTTTTCTCAAACAATTTAAGAAAAAAAAAAAACACTTTATTTTCCTCCCAGGCTAGGCTACGCTAGGTATTTCAAACAGTGATGGGTGCCGGTTACTTCTGCCAGCTTCAAGAGATAACTTTCAGAGAAAATTTTAATTAAATTAATTTAATTTAAATTTTAAGAGATCTTTTTCAGAGATGACTTTGTGTTCTTTTTCCATGGAGGGATACCAATAAATTTGTCCACGTCCGTCCGGCTGCTTACTCCAACTGGAGTACAGGATGGTGGAGTGACTTGCACGCAGCCCCACAGTGTCAGTAGGCGATTTGAACCCACAGCTTCGTGTGCCACACTACCTGATTTAGTTGTTTCACAGCAAAAGCCTGAGGTTTACTTGTGTTGTTGTGTTTCGCTAAGTCGCGTAAATGAATTTATTTTAACAAGCATTTGATTTTATTTTATTTTTTTCCTTTAGCTTGCCAGAAAGATTAACGATGTGGAGACCAGCTGGGCGCTTGGAGCCACCTTTCGTTATATCGAGTCACTTCAAAGGCAGCTTTGAAGCCTTGAATCAAATGAAGAAGATGAAGGAAACTCCTTGGGTAAAAGATACAAGCACACCATTGGTGTCTCACTCTCTTTATTTTTGTGGTACTGTATTACTCAGCTTATGTTCTTCATATACATGACATTTATTTAAGGAGGTGTTATTGCATCTGTGGGCACACATGTTAAAGCTGCCCAGGGTTCTCCTTACTGGTGGCAGCTCCAAAGTGCCAATACATATGGATGTGAAAACTGAGGTACTGTAGGTGGACATACACTGAGGGAGGAGAAACCTTCTGCAGACGACTGTCATTGTGTACAATTGAGTGACGCTTTTATGTCATCTTAAAAGTGATTTGGACAATGTGACAAAAAAAAAAAACAGTAAACATACTGTAGCAAGAGTGACAAGACGTTCTGCTGCAGTTCAGTATTTGGCATACTGTATGTCTAAAAATGCCACACTGTACACTTTTAGATGCATCAACGATGGTCATCCTTGTTTTAGGGCGCATTCACACTGGAGCTTTGTAAATTTCCAGCGTTTTGACATTTTTCAATCTTTAATTCCCCCCTCCAGTATTTTCAGGAAACATTTCACAGGTAAAATTTGACTTCCGTCATTTCCTGTCACCAGTTTGTGGGTTGACCAGAATGTCTTCTGTGACTTTGTTTTTTTTAGCCTGGAGATCCCAGTACTCGGAGATAGTTTATCACCACAGGTATTTGTCACGTATTGGGTTAAGAGTGTCATAGAAAATAATGGCAGGGAGCTTCACAAGTCATTTAGTCTGGTCCAGGGTTAAAAAGGTTTAGGTGTGAATGGGCCCTAAATCTGCACCACAATGTAAGATGCTTTGATTTTAGTCTTAGCAGCCATGTCAAGTCTGCCTAATCATTTCCAAGACAAGTTGGATTTGTTCGTTCATTTATTCGTTTGTTCATGTATTTATTTGTTCGTTCATTCTTTCATTGCTTTTCTGCTGTCCATTGTTCAAGTTTTGTCACTTTTAATTTGTAAAAGCAAGCTTTTCAACAAAAAGGATCCAGGATTGGAATGTTTTACATTTAGTCATTCACTGTACTAGCCAAGCAGCTCAATTACTTGAACCAATTGAAAATGATTTAAAGTTGTTGGGGGCAATTGTAACCTACAATACCGAGATTGTAGTAGGAATCTTAACTGAGTGCTGGCACTAGGATTTTATAAAACTCTACAACTTAAAAAGGTTTCTGGATCTTCCCTTGTGTCTGAAAATTAAAAGCCCAGAAATTACCATCAGTTATCATGTAGTGGGGGAGAGGTGGGGGTCTCAGTGCAACACATGTATACAAAGTGAAGAACACTTCTTACAGCTCAGGGTGGGGGTACACGGGTGGGAGCACCGATCCCATTGATGGCCAGTGTGGAATGTACTGAAGGGAGACAATAAATTACTTGTGAGAATATAATCAATTTTTATCTTAACAATTTCCATTCAGTATTTTACATCTTTATTAACATTAACTCATGCTGGCCTGAATTTCATTTTTTTTTTTATATTATTATTCCCAAGTAATAAGGAGAGGAAGTGATTATACAGTTCCGGAGCAGTGCATGCATTCTGAGAAGTTTGTACGAATGGTCCATCTGTCCATACTGTTAATATTGATTCACTGGCATTAAGAGTTAGGAGAGCTTAAATCCCTCAGATCAATAAAATGTCACATCCACAAGAACTCCTCGACAGGATTCAGGATATTTCATATGCTGTAGAGCAGCTCTTTAATGAATTTTATTAATTCTCTCTTTAAAGCTGCTTTTGTAATTTATTTTTCAAATCACATGCGTCACCAAGTCACTTTATCAGTTATCTACTTGCTCTTATAGGATTGTTTCTCATTGATAAAGGAGTTGTCTTAATACGTATTAACACTTTAATGAAAATGCTCTTGGCATTGAGCCCTGCAAGCACCAGCTATGTTTTGGTCTTAAGGCTCCATTTCCTCCACTGGTGGTCTGAATCGGGCTGTTGCTCATGGGTGGGCTCATCACACTATGCTGATGCGTCTTCGTTCAGTACATCTGAAGTTGCCAGCATGCCTGTTGCTCTTCTCCTATTCAACTGCATGCCCTACTTCATGTTGTATTTCTATTGACAGGCACTCCACTGTAGTCTGCCAAATCAAACCCCTATACATTACACACTGGTGAAGAAAATCGATTCACACCCCAATGAAAACTGAACTTGGTGTGAGAGAAATTGGCTTTTTTTTTTTCTTTTTTAAATCAAGCCTGTTACCTGTGCGGCCCTCAGAGCTTAACCATGAACATTCTCTCAGTATTCTTAAGCACACTTGTGCTTCAGTTTCAAATCTTTTAGTGAGGCTGCTCAAACATCTCACCAGACAGGCCACCTGTTCTTTAAGGGTGAACACATCATCTGTGGTGGTCCATTCCATCATCCCCATAGGGAAACTAACTTCATTTGAAATTTGGCTCAAATTTTCTATGTGCCACAAATGTAAGCCTTGTTCATGCAGAGGATGAATGTGAACTTGGACTTCATGTCTGGGATAATAACGAGGTTCAGCATGGACAGCTAATTAAATTTGTGACATCACATACTTTTTTCCTGAGCTTGTACCGTAACTGACAACAGTAGCCCAGTGGACAACTCAATTGTAGCTTGTGCGATTTCTTAAATGGCACTAATGTCAGAGTATGTTGCCTCCACAATAAAGAGTGGGCACAGCCTGGCACCGGTTTACTAATGAACAACTGAAAGCACTAAATTATTGCATTTTATTAATTAGGTTAGCATCTGAGATAACCACAGTATAATAATAATATGGCCACACTTCTCTACCAGCTTCATTTACACATGAAACACAATGCAAGATGACGTACTTGTTTGAGGGGTTGTGGCAGCCCAAGAGTACCACCATGTATTACCAGTGCACTGCTATTCAACAGCATGGCTTTGTATTAAAGCAGCAATACGCTTTTGCTGAAGAAAAAGTAGGAACTGGAAACATACAAAAACCTTAACACTAAATTAAAACATGCCTTACAGGAAACACTGCCTCAAGTTTTATTGGTCCTTAAAACACAATGCGGCTTACTGGTAATGCAGTTTAGTTAGAGCAGGTAACAAGCCAGCTGAAGAACATGACGAGAAACAAGGACTGCACTTCTGTAAAAACCGGCAGGTGGGGCGCTCAAGTTTGAACTGTGCTTTGTGAATAAACAGCCAATGAGCAAACAAATGGATGTCTAACACACAAACTGTGAATTTTGTACTTGGTTTATGCTGAATCTTTGTACTACATAGTTCAATGAAATGTTTAAAGCAAAAAAAAATTAAACCATTTGGCCATTAAAGTGAAAATTCATACCTTGTTTCAAAGTGTTGATGCTTTACTTGTCCAGACCACGTAGAAAAACCTTTACCTCCCCCAATTCTACCTCACACCTGTATTTGACTTCTCCATCACACACCTACCTGCACATTACACTTTATATTTCCTTTCTGTTTCTATACTTTGTCGCCTCTGTTACTTATTTATTGCGTTTATCTTTATATGTTGGTTTTGTCATTTGGTGTGGACAGCAAAGAATGAATCTCATTGTACAGGGGAATGTGTTTCCTTACTGTGCACAGGACAATAAACATTTGAACTTGAATTCAACAAAGAGCCAACACAAAATGCTGCAAGTATTAGTGCAAGAATTCACAAAAGTGTACAAGACAAACTTTAGTCTTTATTACATAACTTTAGTTCAATACCAATAAAAATGTAACAGTCAAAGCCTTAAGATTCTATATTAGTTCCTCAGCACATCTCGAACAAACATTTAACAGTCTCGCTAGCCCCCCCATTTTAGAACATCTCTTTTTTAATGTATGTAATGAATTATGAATGTACCCCAATACAAGTTTCAAGTATTAGCCTTGAATCTGAAATTGAAGCTTCAGTCAGCGTTAAGTGCCAAATTCAACAAAGTTCACATATGCAGTTATTTGAGGAATCAACTCTTGGGGTTTAGTTTGCATGTTCACAATGTTCTTTACTTTAAAACGCTTTCATCCCAGGAGGTCCTTTTAATCAACCGACATTTCCAAAATAAAAAAACACTCCGGCTCTCCAGTCAACTCGTTCCAGGTTTACCAGACCCGAGAGGTTTTCAGTCCGTTTCAGCATTTTTTAAAGGAAGGCATCACACCATTCTTTTAAACAAGAGTAACACAAGAGAGCCTGCTTAGAATTGGCGCCACATGCATCTTTCAACCAGTCAATGAAGAGGTCGTCGTCCTTTCTGAGGATAAGAAACTGACCGAGAACGACATACGCCTGGAGGGGAGAAAAGGAGGGAAACAATTAGTTATGTGCAGTCAATCTTCTTATAACAGCTCCAAATTAAGTCACAATGCAGTAGTTGGTGTTCAATAACAAACATACTGTACTTTTAAACAGATGCAGTGCTGTGAAAAAGTATTTGCCCCCTTTGGATTTTGTCACACTTATGTTTCAGATCAAACAAATTTAAATATTAGACAAATAACAAAAAAAATTCAGTTTGACAATTTATTAAGGAGGAAAAAAAAAATTAAAATATCTATCCAAACTTACATGGCCCTGTGTGAAAACGTAATTACCCCCTTGTTAAATCATGAAGCGTGTTTAATTGCATTTTTTGGAGAGCCACAGGCAGACCGGATTACAGCCAGACCTGTTGAATCAAGAGATCACTTAAACTGTCAGACAAAAGTGAAGTAGGCCAAAAGATCCCAAAAAGAAGACATCATGCTGCAATCTAAAGAAATTCAGGAAAAGATGAGAAAAAGTAATTGACATCTGTCAGTCTGGAAAAGGTTACAAAGCCATTTCTAAAGGCGAGAGCCATCATCCACAAATGGAGAAACATGGAACTGTGGTGAACCTTCCCAGGAGTTGCCGGCCTACAAAAGTAACCCCAAGAGTGCAGCGACAACTCCTACAAGAGGTCACAAAAGAACCAGAACAACAACATCTAAAGAACTGCAGGCCTCAGTGACTCAACCATAAGAGAGAGACTGGGCGAAAAAGGTATGCATGGCAGAGTCCCAAGGCGAAAACCACTGCTGACCAAAAAAAACAAAGGCTCCTTTCACTTTTGCCAGAAAAACATCTTGATGATCCCCAAGACTTTTGGGAAAACATTCTGTGGACTAACGAAACAAAAGTTGAACTTTTTGGAAGGTGGGCAGCCCGTTCCATCTGGCGTACAAGTAACAACATTTCAGAAAAAAAATAAATCATCATACCAACAGTCAAACATGGTGGTGGTAGTGTGATGGTCTGGGGCTGCTTCAGGACCTGGATGACTTGCTGGGATTGATGGAACCAGGAATTCTGCTCTCTACCAAAAACTCCTGAAGGAGAATGTCCGGCCATCAGTTTGTGACCTCAAGCTAAAGCACACTTGGGTTCTGCAGCAGGACAATGATCCAAAACACACCAGCAAGTCCACCTCTGAATGGCTTAAAAAAAAAAAAGGTTTTGGAGTGGCCAAGTCAAAGTCCAGACTTGATTCCAATTGAGATGCTGTGGTGTGACCTTAAAAAGGTGGTTCATGCTCAGAAACCCTCCAATGGGGCGGAATTGAAACAATTCTGCAAAGAGTGGGCCAAGATTCCTCCACATCGATGTGAAAGACTCATTGCCAGTTGTCGCAAACACTTGATTGCAGTTGATGCTGCCAAGGGTGGTACAACCAGTTAAGTTTAGGAGCAATTATTTTTTCCACGTAGGGCCGTCTAGGTTTGGATAGTGTTTTCCCTTAATAAATAAAATCACATAAAAACTGCATTGTGTGTTTACTTGGGTTATCTTTGTCTAATATTTAAAATTTGTTTGATCTGAAACATTTAAGTGTGACAAACATGCAAAAAAATAAAATCAAGAAGGGTGAACACTTTCACAACACTGTACCCCTGTTTTTGCCAAGAATAAAAGTATTCAGCATCAAAACAATATTGTTTAGAAAATGCCTCTCCCACTTACCCAACTTTATTACCCTTCGCTCTGCCATATGTAATATTACTAGGATTTCATTCAACAGCATTCACTCTGTTTGCGCAGTACGCCATTCCATTCATGGACACAACAAGCTGGATTTGCTTCATTTCAATGCCTTTAACAAAATGTAAGCCTGAAAGGCAACCTGGCCTATCCCACCATAATCTGATCCTTCATGCTTCAGAGAACTGGGTGGAAGGACAGACAGCCCTCTGCTTGTGAAAAACTGGGTTGTCCCCGGTTGTGCCACTACACTGTGGTTTGCAAAGGGAGAAAACAGAATACTTGTCCCGTTCAAGGCCGGGTAATAAGTCACATGCCAGGAGTGACAGCAGGCCTTGGGAAGTTTAAACTCCTGTGGAGCAGTGAAGCCACAACATGGAGGAAGGCGACATTGTGCTGGGGTGCTTGGTGACTGACAAATATACAATGCTCAAAACAGTCACCACATTAGCCACACCTGCAAATGTCAGTGCTGCATGACAAACATTACACCACAACTCACTGTACATTGGTTTTGGTCTAAACCTTTCAAAAAAAAAAAAAAAAGTACTGGTACAAAACTCCAATTCAGACAGCATTCAGAAATGCAGGTTTGCTAGCTTGTAGAGACTTCACCGACTCAAAGATGGCTCTGCTGCCAAAGAGGTTTCTACAGACATATGTAAGAGTCTGAATACTTGTATGAATGAGCCAAGTTGGGATTTTTTATTTCATAAATGTGTAAACCTTTCTGAAAACCATTTTTACACTTTATTACAGACGATGGAGTGCAGATTGATGGGCAAAAACGTCAAATTGATCCATTTAAAATTAAATCCACAACACAATCAAGTGTGCAGTAAGTGAAGAGGTCTGAACACCTTTCTGAATCCACTGTAGGCCTGCAAATTTTTATAAAAAAAAGTACCAGACGCTGGAAACAAAACCTCCAGTACAACACGCACACCCAATATCAGATTTGTTCAGGGTGCTTCTCGATCAAAACTGTTCAAAATGAAGAGGAGGAGGAGTGAGACTCACCTTATCAAAGCCCTGCTCTTCAAGCTTTTTACCAAGAACCTCTCCGATTCCAGAAAGGGCAGTGACAGGCTTGTCCCCCATGGGTTCAGCTACAAAGTCCCGGTGTTTCTGAGAGGTAGAGGACATGACTGCAGGTTTTAGTCTGTAGTGGGAAGAAGGACAGGAAGTAAAGGAGGAAAGAAAAGTTTGGCTTTTTTAACACAGAATTAAATTGCCATTGTAGGTTAACTATACACACACACACACGTTAGTGTAAGAGCCATAAGTCGTTCAGGAAGTAATTTTTTTTTTTTTTAATAACGTAACTTTGCACACATGACTTCATTGATTCAAACAATTTTTGAAACTTGTTTAGCATTGTGGGGAATTACAATGTTGCTTTTTTATATATTTTATGGTGAAAGTCGCTATTCTATTAATTGATTGAATGAATTAGTTGATGTGTGCCACACGATTTTATTTAGTCCCATTATAACCATAAACTGTGGTTAAAGAAATGTTTTTGCTTTTTAGTGCATTTATATCTAAAGAAAAACATTTTACTGAAATTTTTTTTTTTTACTTTTTAGTTGGGAGTATTTTTGCAAATGATTTTTCTTTAATAATCTTTCATGAATGGGAAACTTCTTTAAAAGTATTACACAATATATATCTTATGCTATATAGCACAATTATTTAAATAGTAAAAAGAATATTTTGGTCTCTTATTTTTCTGTTCAGGCTCCTATGGGATTAGCGCTTGGTCACGAACAGCAAGCTTACACCAATGCTTCCTCACCGTGATCATCAACGTTACTCCTATGCAAGAGTAAGCGAGTCAAGTCGGCCCACATATTTACCAACTCCCCTCACCAGAAGAGGCAAGTCTCTCCCTCATAAGCTCCTGTATCTCACTCTAGTCTCTCCGTCATTGTTGTGTGTGCGTTAATTGAAATCACATATACATTGAGTTCGGCGAAATTTGTTAAGTAATTGCATCAGTTTTGACGGATTATTGTACTGTCATTGATACTGAACACATACAAAAAATGTGAAGAAATTTGCTTCGCCAAAAGTGGGTTTTATCAGTTGGAAGATTTGACCTAGACAGACAGAGAAGTTAAATAAGAGTTTAATTTAAAAAACAAATTGAACAGGAAACACAATCCGCTCACCCAAAGCACTCCTTATTTTTGTAGGACGACAAAGCCTTAGGAATAAAGTATTTACAACCCAAATTCTTCAGTTTTATGAGCTTTCAAAGTCGTGGCTCCTCCCTTATGCTTACCCTTTGAAATTCAAATTTGCAGAAACACAGCTGAAGCATTACTAAAACATGGCTGCATTCGCAACAACTTTCTTCCGCAAAGCATACTACACTTTCCAAACACCATCCTTTCACACAACATACTTTTGTTCAGAACAGATGGATCAGCCGAGTGTGTCAATTTTTATTTGACTGTCAAAAAACGTACCATGGAGATTGGAGGGTCGCACAGATCACTAAACTTGCACCCTACAACACAACTTAAATTACTACATGCATCTACAGTTTTGTGCCAAGCAAAAATAAATTTGTTTTGTCAGCAGATTTGCAAAAACGCTACAACATATTAAAAGCCCATTCATTACAACAACCAAACAAACCAAAATAGTACAGTGGCATGCAAGTTTGGGCCCCCTTGCTTAAAATGTCTGTTATTGTGAATAGTTAAGCGAGCAGAAGATGAACGGATCTCCAAAAGGTGACATTTCTTTTTAGTATTTTATGCAACATTAATGCATTGTATGTTTTGTACAATTTGTACAGTGAAAAAAGAAAACGGAGCACCATGCAAAAGTTTGGGCACCCGAAGATATGAAGGTCTCAGACTTTCATTAGTTTGTGAGGACTATGACTTGTCCACAGTCATTGTTGGGAAACTCCAGGTGAAGCAAATGTCAAAGTTGTTTTAATTCTCGGACTCCTCAAACCTTGAAACAATCAGCAGCCATGGACTTCTCCAAGGAGCTGCTTAGCACTCTGAAAAAAATAAAAAAAAATCGAAACTCAAAAAAGCAGGTGAAGGCTACAAAAAGCAAAGCTTTTCAGATCGCTGTTTCCTCAGTTCTTAATATTAAGAAATGGTAGTTAACAGATACAGTAAAGTCGTATCTATCTATCTATCTACAGTGGCATTCAAATTGAGGGGCTGACGACCAAGAAACTTTCTGAAGGAACTGCTCGCTGGATTGATAGAAAGGCAACTAAAACCCCAATCTGACTGTGAAAGACCACCCTATAGAGTGGTGGTGCACTGTTCTACTGTGCAACAATATCTGAACAAATAGGACCTCCATGGTAGAATCAGCAGAAGAAAGCCTTTACTGCATCCTAGCCACAAAAAGTCAATGCCTGAACACTGCAAATGAACATCTAAACAAGCCTGATGCACTTCAGAAACGAGTCCTGTGGGCTGATGAATTCAAAATAGAACTTGCAAAAAAAAGCATATTTGAAGAGGAATATTAAAAAAAAAAAAAGGGGGGGGGGCCAAATTCCAGGAAAATAGCAGGTCTCGAAATATTAGGCCTGGCGTTGGGTCAATCAGTTTTGGGCTTGTGTTGCAGCCAGTGGCAAGGGGAACAGGTCACTGGCAGAGGGAAGAATGAATCTAATTAATATCAGCAAATTCTGGAAGCAAACATCACACTATCTGTAAAAATGTTGAAGCTAAAGAGGAGGGGTCCTACAACAAGATAACAATCCAAAATACACCTCCAAATCTACACTCGCAGTCACCTGACCTAACCAGTGTATGCAAGATGGCCCAAGAATCTTGCAGGAGTAGAAGCCTTGTACAAAGTCGAATAGGTGAAATATCCCCAAGTATGAAATGAGACACTCAGCTGGTGACAAAAAGCCGTGATACTTTACTAAGTACTGACCATTTTGAGGGCCCAAACTTTTCTTCAGGCCCTTTTTAATTTGTTATTTTGTACCCATGAATGATGAAAATAATGCAATCTTGCTGAAAATATTAAAAGAAATGTGTCACCTATAACCATATACTTTTTGCTGATCAGTTCATCTGCTGCTCAATTAACTATTCACAGTAACAGACATTTTAAGCAAGGGGGCCAGATTTTTACATGCCACTGTAAAAATACAGCAATGAGCAGGCTGCTTAGGATTGATCGAACATTTTCTGCATATTACAAAAAATGTAACACTGACTACTGATTAATGCAAATGATTTAAGCATGTGTGTGGTTATTAAAGTTGAACGTATTTTAGAAGATTAATAGCAGATGGAATGAAAGAAAGAGTACTTGAAGATGTTGCTATTAATCCTCCAACTTTTAATGTGTAACCTGATGGCAACAACTATAATTGAGAATGTAGTGGACGAAAACCGTTTCCAGTTTGGCATGTAAAAAGTTAACATTAGGCCAAAAAGTACAAGTTAATAGATTTCATCGTGGCAATGAAAATGGTAGAATGTAAAAGAGTAAACTTGGCACATAAATGGCAACTTGTTCGTACTGAGGTTGCCCTGAAACCCTAATACTAGTACAGGCCAGTATTTCTTGATACGAAGTCAAATTCAACCTCGAACAGCTTTTGCCGCTGTATTGCGGGTATGCAGCAATAATTAAAAAGCTCACAGATAAGCGCAGGTAGCAGTACGAGCCAAGCATGCAGAGTTCCGACAACTTCTTACGTGCATACCCAACGATTGCCACCCTCCGACGGCGCAGTAAACGCACACCGAAACTTTTCTGCATTCAAATATCGCCTCAGGAACAGTCCGTTAACTTCGGCTGATGGTTGTAAAACGACGCTAACTGTCGTCCGTTAAAACAAGGGAATGCGATCACACAGCCATCCCCTTAAGCATTCACGTAGCACACGTCGTCACTAGTCGCTTTACAGATACTCGCACTATGTATAATGGTTTCGTCCGTCATCTTTTACAACAATCTAATAAACGGTAGGCTGGATCATGGACATAATCTAGAAGTAATGGAACAGCGGGGAGAAGGATGCTCCCACACCCAAGGCCCACTTCTAGAAGGCCAGTAAACCAGGTGTGTAACAAACCCACCTTCCTTTCCTCTTATGCAAATATTTCACTTACACGCAGCAAAAGTTGGCCGAAAGTTCCAAACGGTCTCCCCATAAAGGTTTGTTTGCGAGAATATTCAACGTAGATCCGAATATTCTACGGCGTAGGTCCAACACTACCAGGGTGGGGTGGGGTGGGGTGGGGTGGTCTAGGGCGCCAGCGTTCATTTGCTGAATTACGCCTGACTGAGAACCTAAACATGGGAGAAGGTAAACTCATCGCAGCGTTATCACCATTAATCCCCCCAGCTGTAGCTCCAATAGTAAAACAAATCGATTACACGTGCCAAAGGGAGCACCACGATCACTCCCATTAACCGTGTAACCCACCTTGGTCCAAGGACGCTATGTCCATTTTGACAGGGCCTCCCCAACGTGGAAGACAGAAACGCCGCTAGGAACTGTTTTGTCAAATGACCGAGATACGTCCATGTTCTGTGCTAATGAAATGTGTAGTCAAAATCACTTGAAACTTTGAGGCAACATCGTAAAGTTGTGGGACGCCCAACGGTTCGCAAAACGTTTCCACCGTTATTTCAAATAGTCAAGCACAAAAACGGAGTACTAGGCGGGATCACATCTTACCTGCAATGTCCCTGAAATAAACGTCTAGCAGCTTGTCGCGACAAAAATCGCTATATTCTAAACGGACACTAAGCCGCAGCACCCGACAGAAAGTACGCGGGCGGCGTGCACAGCGCTTGTTTATATACACCAGAGTCACGTGACCCTCGAGCGCTGCCAGCTAGTGTGCGGCTCATTTGAGTTCCGGGTAGGCGGAGCGGCACAAACGCTTCGAGGTAAACACAGCGGTTTCATTTCGAATTCGAAAACACAAAGTCCAGCGTTTGGACACCCTGTACATAAGTAAATATCGCAGTTTGGTATAAACGAAATATGCTATTTCACACAGACTTAACCTCTGACGTGACACAGGCGCCTGCCTTTGTGCAACACAGATACCGCTATTACGGAATGGAATTTATATCAACAGTACTATACCGTTAGCACACACCACTTCCGATCGTCATGCCTGTCTGTACGGCACCAGTGCGTCCAGCTTAATGAGGCCAGAAAAGGTTCGTCTTATGTGGCTCAGTTTGAATGTGACGTCATCGTCGGCGCAGCCATAGACATAGAATTACTAGAGGCCGCATGACCAGCAGCATCGTACGTCAACGTCGCCGCCATATTGCGAGTGGCACTGCTGTGGAGTGAGGTAATGGATAAAGATGCCTCACGCATGTGCTGCTTGGAATTGTACAAACCGCTGTACGCTCCAAAGCAGATTCCGGGGGATTACATTTCATAGGTAAGGCTGAACAATTGTTTTGTTTATATCTGGCCATTAGAAAATCCCATTTTATAATCTTAGCACTCAAGGTCACCTTACAATAAAATTAAACAACATTAGTAAAATTAAAACAAGAGAATGCTAAATCAAAAAGCAATAATTAGCAAACAAACAAAGATAACTGACAGTAACAGTGCAAAATTCACAATTGATATGCCAGTTTGAAAAGATAAGTTTAGAGGGCAGTTTTAAAATGTGTTATTGAATTGAGCTGCTGGATATGAGAGGGAAGAGAATTCCTGAGTGGAGGAGCACCAGGAGAGACGCTCGAGCTCACATAGCACAGAGTCTGACATGTGGCACAGAAAGCGGAGCTGCAGATGAGGATCTGAGTGAGGAGAGGAGTGCCAGTCTGGAGGAGGTCAGCGAGGTGTGGAGAGATTTAAATGTTCAGAGCGGGATTGTGTGTCGTATTCTGTAGTGACGTTGAGAGAGAATCAGTGTGACGTGTTCAGTGGATTTACAACAGCAGGTTATTATCCTGGCAGCAGAATTGTGAAGAAGTTGTAAGCGATGGATACGTTTTTATGGGATGCCAGATAGAATAGCATTACAGTAATCTATACGTGAGGTGACTTGGGCATTAACCAATACTTCTGTACTGTGTTGCATAAGAACAGGACGAAGTCTAGAAATGATTCGGAGATGGAAGAAGGCAGTCCGAGAAATGTTACTTATATGGGAGGAATTATTTTATAATAATAATTATTATTATATAATAATTGTCATTATTAATGTATAAATGGATATAAATAATTGCATTTAAACGATTCATCAAAATCTGTTGTATGTAAACGATACTGTTTTAAACGTTTTTTTATCAGAAAACCCGTTTTCCACATCTACCTGTATTAGTTTAAATGGCACTTTTGCCACTCGCAATATGGTGGACTCACTGATGTATCGTGTCGACTGGGCAACACAGTGAATGTGGAGTCTATCTATGTACAGTACAGGCCAAATGTTTGGACCCACCTCCTCATTCAATGTGTTTTCTTTATTTTCATGACCATCTACAATACTCCATCACTCTCCTTCTTGGTCAAGTAGCCCTTACACAGCCTGGAGGTGTGTTTGGTGTCATTGTCCTGTTGAAAAATAAATGATCGTCCAACTAACCTGCCTTCTGCACAACACAACTGCTGGTCCCAACCCCATTGATAAAGCAAGAAATCCCACTAAATAACCCTGATGAGGCACACCTGTGAAGTGAAAACCATTTCAGGTGACTACCTGTTGAAGCTCATTGAGAGAATGCCAAGAGTGTGCAAAGCAGTAATCAGAGTTTTGAAGAAACTAGAATATAAAACATGTTTTCAGTCATTTCACCTGTTTTTTGTTAAGTACATAACTCCACATGTGTTCATTCAGAGTTTTGATGCCTTCAGTGAGAATCTACCAATGTAAATGGTCATGAAAATAAAGAAAACACATTGAATGAGGAGGAGGTGTGTCCAAACTTTTGGCCTGTACTGTATTTCTATGGGCACAGCCGCTGCCCACACGGGTTTAAGTTGTAAATCGGCCTTGGAGGTCTCATTGACCATCATACCATATTGCACTTCATCCATTTTCTGAAACTTCGTCCTCCAGAAGCAACGATGAGGCTGAAGTTTGCTGTTTAATCTCCAGCTACTTATTTGGATTTTCCGTTCCACCTCAGTTGGTGAATGTAACCAACTTCAGTCCCGTAAAGCAGTAGGAGTGCGCAGGGAATCCAATGGCCTAACTGTAGGCAGTGACGGTGGGGCTCCTGCGGGCCGACGGGGAGGACGTGGCTGTTGTTTCATCAAGTTTTATTATTAACATGCATACTTACTAGAGAGCAGAAGGAAACGGTTAATGTTGTTATCATTCCCACAACTCCGTAAAGCTTAATTATGACTACTGACCATGTATGTAGCTTACATGTGTGACATACAGTGGATTCAGGAAATATTAAGATGCCTTCTGTGCACTTCATTATGTTGTACATTCATTAGAAACTGATACATTTGCCATTTTTGCCCATCATTCTACACTAAATCATTCATCACAACAAAGTGAAAGTATGTTTTCATAAAGAAATGCAGAACTGACTTTTATTTTTATTATTATTATTATTTATTTTTATTTTTTGAAGATTGTATCCCTTTATTGTGTTTAGTGACATCCTTCACATATTCTATAACTCTGGGATGGCCAGTGCAATGCTCTACACTGTGGTGTGCTACTCCAGTGACGTCACCAAATCATTAAACTAATTAAAAGGGAAGGCACCGTTAAAGGGCGCCCTCTGGAGGCAGTAGAGACTGAAAACAAAACTGTCAGCCATTATGGACAATGCAGTACATCCTATGTGTGACACACTTAACACGGAGGACTTTCAGCCAATAAATTATTCAGCATAAGTGTGCCAAGAAAACAATTGGGGCTCATTAATATCAACATTTGTTTATTTGTTCATGCAGTGAGCTTCTGTAAAAAAACAAAATGTCCTTCAAAATAAATAAAGTTCATTATGTTTATGTATTATATAGTGACTTTCATGTCTGTCTGTCTGTTATATAGTGTGGTTCCTATCTATCTATCTATCTATCATATAGCATCTTTCTCATGTATCTATTATATAGCACCTTTCATATCTATCTATCTATCATATCATTCATATATCTATCTATCTATCTATCATATAGCGCCATTCATATCTATCTATCTATCTATCTATCTATCTATCTATCTATCTATCTATCTATCTATTATATAACGCCTTTCATATCTATCTATCTATCTATCTATCTATCTATCTATCTATTATATAACGCCTTTCATATCTATCTATCTATCATCTCTTGAAGTGTTCAGACCCTTTGCTGTGGCCCTCCAGATTGCACTCAGGTTTGCTTTATTTCTCCCAGTGATGTGTCCCGAACTTGACTGGTGTCCACCAGCTGTCAGACTGCATTGATTGGCTGGTGTTTAGGGAGGCACATTTGTATCTGCGTATAAAAGGCCTCACAGTTCACCCTGCACGTCAGGACAAATAACAAGCCATGAAGTTCGGTGAACTCTGTGTAGACCTCTACGGTCAAACTGTGGTTAGGCAGAGATCAGAGGAAGGGGATTAAGGCATTTCTAAAGCTTTGAGTGTTTCCAAGTGCACAGTGGCATCAAGAATTGCTAAATGGAAGATGCCTGTAACTACCTGGACTCTTCGTAGAGCTGGCCATCTGGCCAAACTGAGTAATCAGGTAAGTGTGGCTTTGGTCAAGGATGTAACCACAAACCCACTGGTCATTCTAACAGAGCTTCAGAAGAATGCTAGAACCTGTTGGAAGAATGACCGTCTCAGCAGCACTCTATCAGTCAGGTGTTTAGAGAGCTGTGCCCGACTCCCACTTGGAGTTTGCCAAATGGCATATAAAGGACTCTTGAGAGCAGAAGGATAAAGATTGTCTGGTATGATGAGGTAAAAACTGAACTTTTTGGGGAAAACCACAAGCACCAAGTTAGGCTGAGATCAGTGACTGCTCATCAGCTGCCCAATACCATCCCCGGCAATTCTAGGGACTATGGGGGGCCGTTTCCTCTTGTTGAAAAAAAATAATCGGATTGCCTTGTTTCAACAGAAATTAATTGTGTTTGTGTAACACTTAAAATGTTTAAGTCAATGAAACTAGAAAAGATTAAGTAAAACTTAACAGAAAACACAACCATTTAATTAAATTAAATGCATAAACTGAACATCCCCATAAGTTCATGTTTTGAGGGAAAATAAATAAAAGGGTCTTTCTGGAATCTTCATGAGGATGGTTCCCCTCTGGTATTGCTCAGAAGAACCATTCTGACATCTGGATTTTTAAGAGGGAGCATTGGCATTGCATAGTTGACACCCGATGTGTGTGTGTGTGTGTGTGTTCACCTGTTGTGGCCTGCAGAGGGCGCTCCTGCGTTCAGCACACACTTTTATTTGTTTTTTTTATTCCATGTTTCCCACCAGTACAGCACATTCTCCAGCACAATACAGAGCATTAAACACACTTCTTCTCTTTTTCTTCTCTCTCTTTGCCTCCACTCCTCCTCCTCCTCCTCTTCCTCCAGCAAGCTTTGTCCACCTCCTCCCGACTCTGAATCCTGGAGTAATGGCCACTGGCTCCTTGTAGCGGACACCCAGAAGTGTTCCAGGTGTCCAATGGCCTTCTTTTGGCAGAACTTCCAGGTGTGACAGAAGTGCTGCAACCAAGGGCTCAGCAATCGTCCAGGCACCCCCTGGTGGTGGCCCCGGACCCCAGCAGGGTGGAGCTTCAAAACTCCAAACCAGTGGCCCTGCTGCAAGCCAAGGGGGCTGCCCTCTTAACGCTCTGGGGGTGATAATGTCCTGGATAAGCTCTCTCCCTGGGTCCTTTCAGTACAGCGGCGTCCCAGTCGGGCAAGGGCTTCAGCTGTCCAGGCGATCTTCCTGCCTTTGCTCCAAATTAGTGCCAGCTTAAGGGTACATTACGCCCCTAGGTAGACTTGGTTGCAAGCACCCCAAAAGAGGCATCCAAAACAGAGCCCCTCATTTACATTGGCATATCTGAACGACTTTTTGACACCCCTCTTGGGCATGGAGCCCTAAGCCTAGAGACGGCCCCACACCTGATGATATCCTGACCTGGATACGCTGATTAGGAGGATGGTGGATGAATGGGTGGAGTGGTGGCTCTGAGGCTAAGGATCTGTGCTGGTATCCAGTCACTGCCAAAAGAGATCCTACTCTGCTGGGCCCTTGACAAGTCCTTGACCTGTAATTGCTCCAGGGGCTGCTGTACAATGGCTGACCCCCCAAGGGGTATGCGAAAAAACTAACAAATTTCTAATACAAGAAGTTGTATAAGGCGCACAACAAGCTGTTTTGAAGTGGGAATGCATTACACTGCACGTTGTGTATATTGTATATATGGCATATTATACAGAATAAGTGTGTGTAATATATGTGTGTGTGTATAGACTGTATATATTGTGACCACCAGGGGGCACCGGTACAAGTCCAGCACAAACACAAGTATTTATTTACAGATGGGATACACGTTCCAATAGTTTCCCCGTGCAGAGCCACAGTACAAAAGCACAATAAACGCTACAATCAAAGCTCTCCGCCTTTTGCCTTCCTTTTCTTCCAGTCACAGCCTCCACTTCTCCTCACGCAAGCCTTGTCTTCCTCCTCACGACTCGGGCCCTCCAAATGGAGTGAGGCAGCTCCTTTTATTCAGAATCCCAGGAGTACTTTTGGTGTCTCATAATTGTGACCCAGGAGCACTTCTGGGTAAGGTGGAAGCTCAGCAATTCCTGCAGGACCCCCCAGAACCTAACAGCTGACAAGTACCAATTACTAAACAGCACTGTGCAAATCTGAGGCACCATTGCAACCCAGAGGGGCTACCAGACGACAGTTTGGGGGAGATGGCACCCTTCAAAAGCCACCTTCCCCTGTCCTTCCTTTAAGGAGGTGACCCGGCCGGGTAAAGATGTTAGCCATCCCTCAACAATATATATAAATATTTGAGACCCTGACTCTGCCATACACCTACTAGCACATAAAAAGACTTCTTGGCTCAGCCACTGAAAAGAACCCTGTTGTTGTGCTCCGCTTATGGCCGGCGCTCTCGAGTCGTCTCGAGTCGTCTCGTCTGATTGGTGTACCGTCTGTGTTTCTCCGCAAGATGGCAGTACAGGGTCAGGAACGTCGAGTCCTCAGTCTGTTCTCCAGAGGCTGCGGGATTTCCTGTCGAATGTGTTTTCCCCGTTCGGTAATATTAACAATCTGCCGGTGTGTTCCGATGCTTTATTGTAACGACTGTTGTCGGTGTAAGCCCTGCACTTGACATGGGGGTCTAGGCGGTGCTACAGAAGCTGGACAGAGGATAAAACGGTTTGCTCAGAGAGGCTCGAGCTCTGGGCATTAGAGTATCACACTGTCTGAGCATGCGTGTCACGTGATAGGAGCCACATTCAGGACACATTAATAAATTGTTTATCGTCTTCTTTCGGCTGCTCCTGTTAGGGGTTTGCACAGCGGATCACCTTGTCCACATATTGATTTGGCAGAATTGTACACCGGATGCCCTTCCTGACGTAACCCTCCCCATTTCTCCGAGCTTGGGACCGGCACGAAGAAACACACTGGTTTGTTTATATGGCTCCTTTCCTTTGCAGGATAAATGCCATCAATCTAAATTAGAAATGTTATTGTTGCTTTATCATATCTTCATTATATGATCACAATATTTTTATACAACTCATTTTGTTCAAAATAAAAAAAGCATACAAGCAATATACTAGTATGACGTAAGAAAACAAATCACAAACTCCATCCCGTATAATGGCACATTTAAATGTCATAAAAACAAGTGCGATAATTTACTGCACATTGTGGTGTCAAATGGATTTGGCTACGAGAAAGCCGGCATAGTGCTGCAGTTAAAACGAGGGGGCGCGGGGGGCAGTGTCGGAACAAGACTTGTTCAGGGAGGGGCCAACTCAGGGTCCACAAATCCAAGTCACCAGCGCGCATCTGACTCTTTTCTTCATTAAATGGCAGCCAAACAGAAATGAGACGTGAAACGGGCCGACGGATGAGTAACTAAACTGGAACATCAAACTCCAGCAATTTCACTCCAACCATTTCCTTAATGAGAAGCCGATCATCGCAGTTAATGAAAGCCATTATTCAATATCAGGACTTGTTGCTGCTCTCATCTGTTGATTTTCTGTTTTTTCTAAAACCACCGTCAAGATGTTTGGGTGACCTGAGCAGACCAACATGACCGAGACCTTCACCTTTCTTTATTTTCAGGTGAGCTTGTTTTGTGTTTCATTATTTGTTTGCCTGCACATTAAGGAAAAACGAAACAACTAAGGGGTCCGAGTCATGTCAATTAAAACGTAGGCAAAACAGCAGAAAAAAAGACTCACTAATTATTAAGAAGATGGTTAGAATGAAAACCTGCAGCCACTGCAGCCCACCAGGACCGGAGTTGGACATCCCAGCTTTAAGCCTACCACTTTTAACACACAAGTCTCCAGATTCTGCTCCTGGAGGGCCACAGTGGCTGCCAGTTTTCATTCCAACCCATTCCTTAATTAGTGTCCGCCGTTTGACGCTAATTAACTTCCTTTTATTTTTATTGACTTGTTTTTTTAACACCCGGCCCTCTGAATTGCTTTGTTTTGGGTTTTTTTTCCCTTAAATCAGGGGTCCTCAATCACGGTCCTGGAGGGCCACGGGTTTTCATTCCAGTCAGTGTCCTAATTAGAACTCAGTCCTTGCTGATAATGATAGTTGGTGTTTAACACTATGCCTTATTAGAGGCCTTTATTCATCAAAGACAAATTTTAGTTCCTTTGTAGTTCAGGGGTCCTCAATTTCAGTCCTGGGGGGCTGCTATGGCTGCAGGTTTTTACTTTAACCAGTTTCTTAATTAGAAACCTTGTATTTACTACTAAAACAGTATGTTTTTTGGGCTTAATTTTAGTTCTCTTGCCTGTTACCGTTCAGAACCCTTAATTGCCTGTTAGATTTTTTAGTTTTAATTGTTGCCTATTTTTTAAATCAGACATAAGTTAATAATGAGATGCAGAGAACCAAAAAACCAGCAGCTCTCGTGCTTAACATGAAGTATCTGCGATAAAAAAATGAATGAGAGGGAAACTGGAAGGAGCATAAAGTTTAAATCTATTCTGGTCCACAAAACACTTGGATACGTTCTCAGAGAAGGAAACTCCACAGTGCAAATCAAATTGCTCTTGGATTGAACGCAAGTATTGACAAGCTAAACAGATCAATACCAAGTTTCATGATCAGCATGGAGCGCTTTCTAATTAGGAAACTAGAAACCTGCAGGCCCGTGATTGAGGACCCCCTGCCTTAAATGGAACCCAAACAGAAACGAGATGTGAAGCTGGTTGAGCCAACAGATGAGCAGCCATGTCTGGCCTCGGACTCCAACCAGTTTCTTAATAAGAAGTCGATTCTTGTTGTTGCTGCCCTCATTCTGCATCGTTTTTACTAAGAGCTCCATCAAAATGTCTTGTGCTTCTCAGACCTCCACCTTTTTTTTTTATTTTATTTTCATACTAGGGGGTTCGCTCGCCAGCCACTTTGCGTCGTGAAGAGGGGTGCTAAACACACCCCAAGGCAGTCGCTCCTCCGAAACCCCCTCTTAAACTGTGAAACAAATACCGATTTGTTTTTTTGACCTCCTCTTTGCTCTATCGGCTGCTGCCACTGTGCTGTGTGATCTCGCGCAACACTTCAAACATTTAAAAGCCTGTACAGCTGCTGTCCTACTCTTTGTCTTTTATTTCCAGCCCTGGGCGTGGCTAAATCTCTTGGCATCTATGTCGGGATGTGTGTTCTTTTATAATTTAAAAACGAAATAAGAGCCTGAAGATCTCACAACATCACATTAAAGTTTGATAAATTCTGAAAAGAAGAATACCAAACATATATATGTAGGTTTTAAAATAAGTCCGATTTAAAGCGTGACCTAAAATCATTGCACTTCTAGGCTTAGGATTTTATATATAGAGAGAGCAGATATTGTATGATGGGGACATGTTAGCTGCTCATTTGTTTTTGTCTCATTAATTAATTAATTAAGTGGAATCAAGGGGTCCAAGTCTTTAATAGGGAGCAGTGGCGTAGCTCGAGTTCGTGCCGCTCGGGACGGGGCGGTAGTTCAATTTGCTGCCCTCCAACATATCTGAATGTGTTAACCTATTTAAATAGAAAATTCAAATGACGTATTGAGAAAAATTAAGATACATTTTGCATAGATTTATTCATATATAGAGAAACAGCAATCATTTTTCACGTTTTTTATAGGCACTAACTAGACAAGAATATAGCATAGACGCACTGATAAGCCTAAGTGTTCGAATTATTAGTTTAACAAAATTACGCTGCAATAACGAGAAGCAGTCTGGTGTACAAGTGATAGGTGAGCATGTTTTCTGCGCAGAACAAGAACGCATTCAGATTTATAACGAAACGAAATTATAAATGAGTTGTTTATCTTCCTAGAGCATCTTCTCGGTGTAACGTTTCTGTTTATTTTTGTTATTGTCTCCTAAATTTCAACTTCTGTGTCTGATGCCGTCACAGGAGAGAGAGAGAAGCAGGAGGAGCACACGCTGATACCGCGCATTGCCGCACTAATCACATGAAGGACAGTGTGAAAATGATTTTTTAAAAAAAAAAAAAAAATCAGAGAATTTGACTTTTTCCATTCATGAGTGATATTTTTCCGAACCCCGCTGCTTACACACGAACTGTACTGAGCCTTTTGGCCAATAATGCCGGACCCTCCGCCTGCCCCTAGCTACGCCACTGATAGGAAGTCAATTAAAATTCAGGCCAAAGAATTCATTAGCAGGCAAGACTGGCCACTCATTAAGAAGAGGGTTAGAATGAAAACCTGCAGCCACAGTCGCGCTCTGAGATCGAAGTTGGAGACAACTCCAATCCCCCTTCCCAAATCTGCTTCATCCCTTTCTAATTTAGCTCTTAACGACAACCAATATTTAATGTTTGTGTTCTCACTCTGCCGCTCAGTCACTTCCATTTTATGAGGTCACTATTTAAACATTTTGTTGCCCTGAGCTGGTTGGTATTTTTCAGATGTTGTATGAGCGACTCAGGAGCCAGTGAGGTCTGCTCTGCGTCTCGTCTTTGTTTGAAGAAGAGATGAAAACAGAAGACAATTAAAATCAGATCTGCCCACTATGCTCTATTATCGTTAATAATGGAGACACTGGCTTGAAGCCCACCGTCCCAGAGTGATAAATCGAGCAAAGCGCTCAAGGGTGTTTGTCCGAGAGAGCGCACGCGCTCGTACACGTTACGTGCGCGCGGCCCCTTTAATCGCCAAGAGCCTCTCTGACGTCCCGCAGACACGGGGGTGTGTCACTGATGCTAAAGCCGATCACCTTCTACTCGGTCGCCAGTCTCAGCCCCTGTTGAAAAGTTTTCAGCTGTGCGTTGCTCTTGCGCGGATTGCCGAGATGGCGAAACCGTTAACCGACAGCGAGAAAAGAAAGCAGATCAGCGTGAGGGGCATCACCGGCGTGGGAGATGTGGCCGAAATCAAGAAGTCCTTCAACCGGCATTTGCACTTCACCCTCGTCAAAGACAGGATCGTCTCGACCCCCCGAGATTATTATTTCGCCCTGGCGCACACCGTGCGGGATCACCTGGTGGGCAGATGGATTCGAACCCAGCAGTATTATTACGAGAAGGACCCCAAGGTACGTGAGCGAATCCTCCCGGTGCTTGTCGATGTGTATCGTAGATATATAATATATATATGTATTTTTTTTTTGCTCTAAGAGCCCTTTGCATGTTCACCGGCGCACGCAGTGGGATGCACCCGAATTGCCAAGGCGACTGAGGAGCAACAGCGCTTCCTGGCTCCGTGACGACGCAATGGCGTTATTTCACACAGCCTCCGAAACAGAAATGCAAATCGCTAAAAAAAAAAAAAGGGCAGCAGGTGTAACCTGATTAGGTGCGCATCTGCTCAAACCACAACCCCCCACCCCAGTCCAGTCCAGCCCAGCCCACCACCACCGGCGTGCAGGATGAGCGAACCTGCAGACCACTGGCCACTGCGATCCGAACAGCCCGGGGCTTCCGTGTCCGCATTGCAGACTTGCTGAGTAATCGGGGCGGGTGAAGGGGGTCTCAGTCAGACCCGATCGACTATCTAAACTGCAGCTGAGCCCCCAAACCCCCCCACCGCCCCGCTCGTCATATCTGTCCATTTTTTTTTATCACTGAATGGAAAATCGACGCCTGTCACTTGCGCTCGGATTCCTGGCGTCAGATAATCTCAATGTCAAAAGGGTCATCGAGTCCTTCGCGACAGCAAGGCGCTCATCCGCTGCGGCAGCGGCATCTCCCAGGCATCTTTCAGGGGCTCGCCGTTCCCGACCCGTTTTCTGAAACTGTAATTTGGTTACACGGTTATTTATGTAATCCGGATTGGCAGCCAGGCTGGAGGGGCCTGATGTTTAATGGCTGGCATCTCGGACTTCAACGTGGCTTAAACCAAAAAGACTTCTTCATTATTCTAAGATTTACACTGGGGGTAGAAAAGAAAAGCCAAAATTACAGACGTGAAGGCCCAGATGAGACTCGTTCAGATATTTACACATGACCAGCAACATCTGCTTCGGGGTCATAAATACATTTGTATGCCTCCAAATTCTTTTAAATGATCGCTCAGACAAATGTATTTGCGCCCCCTGTTGGAATGTTTTTTACACTAATTCACTGCTGCATCTCAATACGAGTTCCAGGGTTCGTAAAGCTTGCATGTTCTCCCAGTATCCGAGTGGGTTTCCTCTATTCCTTGAGCTCCTGAGCAAAGCTAAATGCCCCCTTGGAACAAATAAAGTGCTGTCCACTATATAGTGCCTTTCAAATCTGCCTGTCTGCCTCCAAACCTACATGTGACCACTCATTCATTCAAGTGCTTACTCATCTCCGTACCGTGAAGGCCCAGTCCTATTTTTGATCCGCGACATTCGTGCTTCAGGATGTCTGATCATTGTGCTACACCTGGCGTTGGACCTCTAAGGCATCCAGAAGGCAGAAGAGAAGAGGACACCTTAGGTCATGGAGGTTATTTAAAGGAATTGTGGGGGCAAACCGCATTAGACAGCTTCAAAAAAAAAATATTATTCAGTGTCTGCGACAGGTGGGCCTTGGCAGCTCTCTCAGTAGGCACACATGGAGTAAATCCTTGCCTCGTTTCTGTCGTTATCGCCATTGCCTCTACAGAGTGCAGTTTGAGTGGCAGGCATTTTTAAAATATATTAGCTGTGCTACATGTTTAAGTCGGGCTGAAATCCAAACACTCGACATACACCTTGGTGTTAACGTTTGCAGTGCACCATTCATTGGAATGTATTTTGTAATGCGTGTAGTAATAAAATGCATTGCATTTGTCATTCCAACAGATGGTGCATCACAAACATTTGTAGTCATAAAATGCAGGACTATAAATCCTTGGGATGCACCATCTGTTGAAATGATAAATGCAATTAATACGTCTCTGTTATGTGCCATTCAATATGGGATTCGTAAAAGCAGTGTTAATGTTTGTGAAGTACCACCTGTTGGAAAGACAAATGCAGTGCATGTGTCCCTGTTACGTACAGCTCTGTTGCATATAATTCCTTTCCATATTGACTTTCATATATATCTACCCATTATGGGATTCTTAAAAATGGTATTAATGTTTAGGATGCACCATCTGTTGGAATGATAAATGCAGTGTGTTTTATTACTTGAAGCATTTGTGATGCGCCATCTTTTGGAATATCAGAGACACCGCAATCCGACTGACACACAGAGAGACACACAGACACTCGTCCCTTCATTAAGGTTGATAGAACCGGCGTGTATTTATTTTTTTTTTATACTACTGCTATTGCCTGGTGGCATGGTGGCACAGTGGGTAGCGCTGCTGCCTCGCAGTTAGGAGACCCAGGTGGAGCTCCCTGTGTGGAGTTTGCATGTTCTCCCCGTGTCTGCGTGGGTCTCCTCCGGGTGCTCCAGTTTCCTCCCTCGGTCCAAAGACATGCCGGTTAGGTGCATTGGCGATTCTAAATTGTCCCTAGTGTGTGTGTGTGTGTGTGTGCCCTGCAGTGGGCTGGCACCCTGCCCGGAGTTTGTTTCCTGCCTTGTGCCCTGTGTTGGCTGGGACTGGTGCCAGCAGACCCCCGTGACCCTGTAGTTAGGATATAGCGGGTTGGATAATGGATGGATGGATGGATGGATGGACTGCTATTGCCCACTATGTCAGGTGGTATGGTGGTCCTCCACGTGCGTCTGTCTTGGGCAGGTGTCTGTATGGTGGCCCAGCTGTGGTTGGTGCTCTTCACTTCTTTTTCCACAGTCCGTTCAGGTGTTCTTCGGCTGCCCTTTTGCCGAAGTCTGTCTCTCCTCTGATGTGCCCAGTCCATCCTCATCTTCTGCCAATGGTGTCCATGGTCTCTTGACTGAATCAGGTGAGCAGTGAAATGTGAAGGATTCTCCTCCGGCTGCCGGTGTGGGATGTGGACACTTTGGAGATGTCTCCTTCTGTCATCTGCCACCATTCTGATCCATACGCCGCTCTGGTAAAGCCTCGGCTGTACTGAGGTCACCTCCACACGTCATTTAGCGTCCTGATGGCACTTCTGGCTTTGCTCCGACTGCTCTCGATGTCCCTGCCTGCCCCTCCATCGTGCCTGCCAGTACTGGCGAGGTCGGTACGCTTCTCCATCATGGTTTTGGTCCTCTCCGGCCACTTTGATTGGTGAAGGATTTGAGATGTTCGGTGGGACGACTTCAGATTTCTGTGTGTTGACTTTCAAGCCCCTGTGTTAAGGTGGGAGATGGATGTTTGTTTGTTTATTTTATGGTTTTGCCGTCGGTCTGCAATGTTTTGATTTGACAACTGGTGGTCTGCCACTCCGCGCCAATGACGTGATTCATGTAAGTGGAATTCTTGGTAGTTTTGCCACTTCGGTGATCCAGTGTTGCCCGCAGAGGGTCACTCCCAGGTTGTTCTCCTCCTCACAACCCCCAAGTCCCTGTTGGCTTTCCTTACAAGGGTGTGGGTGAAGAGCGGGCAGTGCCCACCAGTGAAACCATTTGTCCTTTATCCCAATGGCCACCCCAGGGTGACTTCCTAGTGACGCTGCACTCCAAAGATTAAATGGTGTCTGAATTAGCCCTGTGGTGGACTGGCATCCTCTCCTCTCCTGCCTTGTGCCCAGCACTGCTGGGATCGGCTCCAGCCCGCCTCAACCTTGAATTGAATTAAGTGGGGTCTGCAAATGTCACAAGCATGTCGGACACTCTGAAGTCACAGCAGCTGCAAATCAAATCGGCCATCCAGCCACTTTGTTAACCCGCTTATCTGGAGCTGGGCTTGCGGGGGGGCAGCTGAAGCCTGTTCCAGCAGTCATTGGGCACAAGGCAGGAACAACACCTGGACGGGATGCCAATCCTCACAGGGTGCATTAGTCACACTCTAACTACACCTGTCTTTGGACGGTGGGAGGAAACCCCCTGGGGACACAGGGAGGAGAGCATGCAGACTCCACAGAGGGACCACCTAGGACTTGAACCCTGGTTTCCTTGTTGCAAGGCCCTGTGCCACCAAGCCCCCAATCTACAGTTTTCTGTAGTGCTGTGTGCCACTGTGTGCCAGTCTTTATATAGCGCCTTTCACACACCCCCGTGTAATAGAAGCTCCTTCCAGCACGCGTGCCTTGGGCTCACACAGGAGGTGTTTACGAGAGCAGCCCAGAAATAGCCTGTGGCCCTGGTGACACGAGTGATAAGTGTGGTGGCATTTTATAAATGTCAGGAATTTCCAAGGTCGAATTGGGAGGACACAGAAGATCAGCTCTCCGTGAAGGTCAGCGGCCGGGAAGGACTCGTCTTCGTCTGACGGGTGCTCAATAGTCGTGTTTCTGCACCTCGTCGATTCGAACGCAGGGTGTGGTGGTCCGCACCCCCCAACCCCAACTGTCACTTGTCAAATTGTGCACCCCGTTTGGAGACGTGTTGCTGTAAAGCCATCACTGGACTCTGCAGAAACAACAAGAAAATGGACGTCCTACTGGCGAGTGCCAACCAACAGCTTGGAGAATTCCAGACCGGATTATCCTTAAACTTGATGAGCGTCCGCCGTACAACGCTCCACGTTTTTCATCAGGATGGTTGCTGTGAGTGACGCCATCAATCCGTCTTTTTATCTGAACTTCCTGTTCCATTGATGTTCGTTTATGCGGGATAAAAGCGAACCTTCCGTTATGTCTACGGCTACGAGACTAACGTTTGTGACGGACTCGGACAGACTGGCACCCCGGCCAGCGAGGAGGGCGCCGTGTTACCAAGGAGGATGGACGCTGTTAGGGATGGGCAGCCAGATGGGTGCTGCTCCCTGCTTCTTTAAGAGATGGGGGGTGATGGTGGTCTGCTTCTTGAGAGTGATGGCAAACCCCCCCAACCCCCCCCAAAGTAGGTCAGGTCAGCAGCTTTGAAGCTTTTTGATTTGTGGACCAGCAGAAGACTCACCAAGGACTGGGTGGGGAGGTGGAAAAATCGATTAAAAAGGGGGGCTTGACGGGGTTGGTGAGGTGGGGGTCTCCCGTTTGAGATTTCCTTATGTTTGGTGTCCACCCTGGGAGGTTCACATGTCCAGATTTCCTTACATTACATCAGACAGCGGTGGTGGGAGACATCGTCGAGGTTTAATAACGTTAGATAGCAGAGCGGGCCCCTCATTGAAGGTTTGAGGGTCCAGAACTACTTACATTAAACTGGAGAGCGTGGGGGGGCTCGGTGGCACTGGGCATGAAACAGCAAACGATGAAAGCATTTGGAGAAAATTTCCTTTCCTGAAATGAAAATCCGCTAAAAAAACAAAACGTGACCTGAGACAAAAAACATTAAAGGGGCCGATACCATACTAGCTGGGTCAAGGGGCACTGCTCCTTTGGCATGGCTCCAGTTTGGATGCCCGCAGGGTTGCATGGAACTTGTAGTTCGGGAGGATGTCACCAAGGGGGTCACTACTTGGAAGGGATTCCCTTGTTTTCCGTCCTGGGGGTGTGTCCTGAGTGCAGCGTCCCAGCGCCGGAATTACAGACCCAGGGTCCAGAATTACATCTCAGGATGTTGGACTTGGGAGGAGGTGGGACAAGAGAAGCCCACCTGGAAGGAGCAGAGGAATGAGAAGCGGGCGAGAATGGTGTGTCTTGGCAGGCGAAAATGAACCCTGGTGGTGGTGGTGGTGGTGGTGCCTGAGGTGTGCGCCCCCTACAGGCCACATATTCTGTTCTAGTAAAGCAGACCCTCGACACTAACACTTATAGCTGAAGTCTAATGCTGACGAGTCGGCGGTGTGGACGTGCGCCGTCCTCGTCCCTCCTCTCCCTTTGTCTGCCTGTCTGTTGGCGCTGCCAAGGTGAAATTGTAGAGATCAAGCGAAAGAAAGAGCCGGAGAGAGAGCCTCCATTGTTTGTGGACACTCAATACGCCGCCTGGGTTGGGCTCTGAGCCAGACGGCAGGATCAGTTCACACGCCCAGGCCCCTGGGCCTCCAGGCCTCCGCTCTTCATTTTTTGACCGATTTACTCGTGTGTTTTTTTTTGTTTTTTTTTTTGCCCACTCCGTCAATTATCCATTTGGGATAACAAGAGCAGCAGAGTGGCGAGTGTTTTATTTGGACCGAGAGATTTTACAGTGGAGCTTCTGCTTTACTTGTCTTGCTCATGTTGATATTTTATTTGGGACTCTTGTTGTCCGTCCATCCATCTTCCTAACCCTTCATGAGAATCGCAGCACAGCTGGAGCCAATCCCAGTAATCCTTGGGCACACCAGGACAAGGTGCCAGGCCATCGCAGGCCGTCGCAGGCCAAACGCACACACGTGGGCCAACCTGCCTCCCCAGCGTGTCACATGACCTGACATTTTCCAGCGGTTTTCAGTCGTAGTCTTCATCGTGTGACCTTTGCGAGTTCGAGGCACTTGGCATTGCGCTCCTGGGACCGCCGGTCAGCGCGTCATTTGACAGACCCGGCCACTCGCTTTATCTTCTCCCCGCGACTTTTTAAACCCCAGATGGGTTTGGCTTTGTCTTTAAGTAACAGGGGCAGCTCCGTGCGGGTGAGAGCTGGCAAGCAGTGGGCGCTCACCCCAACGCGCAGAACATGGTGGCGAGGAGATTCTCATTCAATTGTGCTTGGGCAGAGCCGTGAATGTGCTAATCCAGGATTAGTGAAAGTCAAATAACTTAAAAATGAAAATTCCAAGCCACAGGACTCCGAAGTGATTTGCCTGCCCAGTAGGTGGCAGTAGTGAAGGGTTGGCAGCACCCAGCTGAGGAGTGGCAGGTGTCTGGCACCTTATGAAGAAAACTCACAGGCCTGGGCTGGGATGTTCTCCCTGGTGGTTGGGTGGACATTTTCTTTGCCCAGACATCGTCTTCTTTGCAAGCCTAATAGTAAATCGGAGAACAGGACCACCAACCCCTTCACATTGGCATTCCAAAGACTCGAAACTGACCGCCATATCCCCTAAAATGACACAGAATTTCATTAAAATGAACTCTGGGGGCCCCCGCAGCAGTTAATATTTGGTACCTTAGCACACTTGGGCAGCACTGATGGTGAAGTGGCAGTGCCTGCTGCCTCACAACATGGAGACCAAGGTTGGCATCTCCCTGTATGGCGTTTGCGTATTCTCCCCATGTCTTTGGGGGTTTCCTCCCACATTCTGAATCCTAGGTAGGTTTGACAGATTGGCACCCCTTAATTGGCCCTAATGGTGGTGGTGGTGGCAGCTGTTTGGACCTGCAGTGGACTGGCGCCCTGGCTAGGCATCGTTCCTGCCTTGTGCTAGTGATGGGCATTTCCATTCCATTTACTGATGAAATCCTCAGAGCCATTGTCAGAATTTCCTTTGGCATAGTGGGCCCTGGCATCCCCCCTAGTGCAGGACAATACCTGGCCTCACGGGGCCTGAGTGTGTAGGCAGTTCCTGGATGATGAATGGATTGATGCCATTGACTGGCACACGGTCCCTCAGCTCTCCTCGTGTAACGGCCCATCTCCTGGTATCTCCTCCTCTGGAGACCTTCTTGTGATGGGAGGTCCAGGAGGGCTTGGACTACCTGTGTGTCCTGAATGGGCTCGTGCTACCAGGAGTCACCTGTTGTCACTGTCATTTGCACCAAAGCAGGTGACATTGAGTCTCAATCGCTTGTTCTGTCTAACTGGACAGACTGACATCGCTGAAGCTTGATGTTCGACTGTCATGGTGGCGAGTTCCCTTCATATTTTTTTGAGCCGTGAATAATTCTTCATTTTATTTAACGCCATATATCATCTGCCGTTGCCCAGTTTCTGTACACAAGACCCAACGACACGTCAAAGGTCCGTAAATCAATCAAGACGTCACGTTACAGAATCACAAGTGAATGAGAACTGCGCAGCTCGGAAACGAATCGAGTCAAATGAGTCGAGACTCCACACGCTTTGAGTTTCAGAGCCCATCTTAGGCGGCTGGCACAGCTGGTCAAGTAAATAAAGCAACTTCTGGAAACATCATCCCAAACGGGAAGAAGTGTTTGAACTGAAGACCCGCCCCCTGCACTCACTCATTGGTCAGGAGTCCTTCATTGGTGACCAAGGCTTCTCACATCGTATGAAGATGGCAGGGAGTTGGTCTGAGGGATGGGGGCACAAAGTGAAGACCAACATCACCAGGTGGAATACCCGCCTCGTGTCTGAGATGTTTCAACAAGCGGGACGTCCGTTCACTGCTGCGATTTCACAAAAATGACGAATGAGGCAGACGGGCGCGTCTTCAATATCGAAGCTCAGCTCCGTTTTAATTCACTCCCGTTGTGCAAATATTCCAGAAGTGCTTTATGTACAAATATTTTAGTCAAAATACTCGTTTCCAGTACGCAACGGGACACCTGACTGGGGGATTTCGTGTAATTTGGGATTTTTTATTTATTTTTTTTTCATGGACGTTTTCATGTTGTTTGCAGCTGTTCAGCTTTGGTCCTCATTGACGCCAACTGGATCAGAAATGTCCTTACTGTAGTTCTCTGTAAAAACGTGAGGTTAGCCGTTTGTCTTGGCCAGACGGGGAAATGACAGCCACTGCCATTTTGGAGACAAAGGGTAGCACAGCTTGGGGGTTCAGCTGTCACCGGAGACACAAATTGGCTGCGTGACTTGGCATCACTAGACGTGGAGGCTGGCAGCGAGTGACGGCCTGCAGCTCCATAAAGTTGAGGCCTGATTGGTCAATTGCTGCAGGGGGAGGAGTCTCCGAGACAGGCTGTCCGTCACCCCAAAGTCCTGAGAAGGCGTGTCCTCCTGAGCGTTTGGGAGGAGCTTCGAGTGAAGGCCACTGAGCTTATTGACACATCACCGCCGGGCGACGCGTCCTGTTGCTACAGACAACACGGCGAGAGCGGAGGGCATGTTTAACAGGTCAATATTTAACAGGTGCCCGGGTGTGGTCACGTGACACCAAAGTGAAGAAAGGCGCTAGATACATATGTATATAACACAAGTGTCACTGCAAGGGGCTTTAGAAAACAAAGAGGCTAAATCAGGTGACCTGTCCATCAGTTCTTATTTTATAAAGCGCCTTTCAAAGTGAGCGCCAGCACAGGGCACTTTATAAGGCCAATAAAATAATAAAGCCACGCCATCGTACAACACTCAGCAGTGCAGGCAGGCAGGCAGGCCAAAGGACGACACGGGGATTTTATTTATTCTGCTAGTGTGTGGCATAATTGGCTCCCCACCTCAGTTGTATGCCAGGTGGGTGGGATAACATTTAGTGCCAGGTCAGGTTAAGGGAAAGGGGATACTGCACAGAATCTCGGTGTCATTTGTGATTCCTACCCTCTCTTATTCCACCCACATAAATCACATTAAGAAACTTTCTTACTTTCACCTCCGTCACATATCCCGTGTTCGCTCCTTCCTCTCCTTCTCTAACGCTGAGAAACTCATCCCTGCTTTATTCACATCCCGTATCGATTATCGTAACTCGCTGCTGGCAGGCGCCCCTTCTAATCTTATATCTCAGCTCGGCTGTAAGAGTCCTGACTCAAACCAGCAGCAGCGAGCACATCACACCATCCTGCTCCGTCTTCACTGCTCCCTGTGTCTTACACAAACGAATATCAAATCCTACTAATAACCTACAAAGCCTTAAATAACTTCACGCCAAACTACATCAGTGACCTTCTCCATCACTATGTGCCTGCCCACCCGCCCACTAAGGTCCTCTGATTCTGTGCCCACACTAATCTACACTCCATGGGTGACAGCAGGGTGGCGAGTGCCCAGACTCTGGAATGACCTCCCGAAATGAATCCGGTCAGCTGACTCCATGAATTCTTTTAAAACTCATCTGTTCAGGAAGGCTGTTAGCTCTACTTGACTTTATTACCTTCTCTCAGTTTACCTCCATGTCGAGATGTTCATGTCACCTGTGTGTGTGTGTGTGTGTGTGATGGACCATCAATTGTGTTGTCTGTTAGGCTTTCTCTGAATTCACTGTCTTAATCTTCTTCATTTATTTATTTGGTTTGTACTGTGCTATATACTGTATACCCTGCCGTTCTTTCTTATATTCTGTAAGTGCCTTGAGCATGGGAAAGGCGCTATATAAATAAAATGTATTCTTATTATTATTAATACATAAAAGGTGCTCAACACAGCACCACAAGCCATTGCCAAATCACCAAAGACAACATCCATCCATCTACCCGCTATTTCCTAACTACAGGGTCACGGGGGTCTGCTGGAGCCAATCCCAGCCAGCACAGGGTGCAAGGCAGGAACAAACCCAGGGCAGGGAGCCAGCCCACCGCAGGGCACACACACACACACACACTGTGGACAATTTAGTGTCACCAATGCACCTAACCTGCATGTCTTTGGACTGTGGGAGGAAACCGGAGCACCCGGAGGAAGACACGGGGAGAACATGCAAACTCGGCGAACCCAGATCTCCTAACTGCCAGGCAGCAGCGCTACCCACTGCGCCACCGAGCCGCCCGGTGCTGAAGCGCATCGGAGGTCCATGGCGGCAGCGGCGTGTGAATGTATAATTAAAACTGGGGTCTTGGGGTAGTGCAGCTTGGCAGCCCCCATAGTTCTTAAAGGAGAAATTGTCTGATTGCGTATTGACACGCCAGCGCGATCCGTTCAGCCGGTTTTTTCGTTGACGCCGTGCCCCGTTTTTTTTTTTTTTATTGGGGGGTGAAGCCTGCAAGTTTCATCACCCATAATTGGTGGGCTGGGTGTTTTGTTTTTTTTTTTTTTGTTTTTT
Source organism: Polypterus senegalus (assembly GCF_016835505.1). Taxonomy (NCBI): domain Eukaryota; kingdom Metazoa; phylum Chordata; class Cladistia; order Polypteriformes; family Polypteridae; genus Polypterus; species Polypterus senegalus. The sequence goes on from NC_053169.1 coordinate 5,404,787, forward strand.
TTTGTTTTTTTTTAGGTCAGTAGGTTTCAACCGTTTTGACTTCTGGAGAAGCGGAAGACTCGGCAAATGGATGGCGTATCGGATTTACTCAGCATCACTACTGGTCCCAGTTGTGTCCGCAGGGTCGCCGCTCTCGTGTGAAGTCTGATTTCTAAACCGAGTGAAGTTTTTTACCAACCAGATTCTCAAACATTACAACAGAGAGTGTAGAGGGTGGGGCGGGGGATGGGGGTCTTCCTCGGATGTTTTGAAGGTCTAAACTTTCTAACATTAGATTGGAGCATCCTGATGTTGTAATGATTTGCAAAAAACATGACCTGGGAATTCACCGATTTTCGCAGACCACCAGTTGGGAATCACGGGCGCAGTTTACACGAGAACTGAAATGAAAAGCAAATCTGGGGGCAGTGCCACCCATAAAATAACGATATTTAAGGTGAAGCAGCCTCCATGCTCTGGTGTTAATCCACTAAGCGTCTCCCGAGTTCACGGTCTCTGTTTCCCTTGCAGCGCATTCACTACCTCTCGCTGGAGTTCTACATGGGACGGACCCTGCAGAACACGATGATCAACCTGGGGCTGCAGAGCGCCTGTGATGAAGCCGTCTATCAGGTACGTCGCCGCCGCTCCCTTGGCCTTGAACCAATCCGACTTTATGCCTGAGGGTCCGCGGAGACAGTGATGGTCCTCTGATGGTGGATCTGACATCACCAGGCTTCGGCTGCTCCCGATTTCAAAAGCGGAGGTTCGCCTCCACTCCCGTCTCCCCCCAGAGCAGCTGATGTGTCGCCTGGACTGCACTGGAGCTCCGCAAGTCCCACGGGGTCAGCAACGCGGCCGCTCTCTGAAGATTTCAAGTGGACGAGAGCCTTGCTTTGCGATGGGGTCTGGCAGCCTTTTCTCATGGCCCCCCTGTTCCCATGAAAGTCAAAGTCAGCGGAGGTCTGTTCAGATGCCGACCGCCTCCCACACAAGAGCGTCACCGTTGTCCCCGGGGGGCCACTCGTGTTGTTTCCTTTCTTTTTTTGTCACATGGAAAGAGCTGACAATGCTGTGAATGTAAAGCGGTTTTATCTTTCATCCTCTCGCTACTCGACATTGTTGTGAAGCAAAAAGAACAATCGATGGCGAGTCACATGGGTTCAGACAGGCAAGAGGGGAACTGATGCTATAATACTGTAATGCTGAGTGTGTATGTGTGTGTGTGTGTATATATATACTCCGCAAAAAAAGAAACGTCCTCTGACTTTCAACTGTTTTTACTTTCAGTAATCTTAATGTGTAAATATTTGTATGAACACTAAAAGAGTCAACACCATAAGACATAAACTACAAATGTTTCACAATGTGTCCCTGAATGAAGGGAGGCTCAAAATCCAAAGTACCAGTCAGTATGTGGTGTGGCCACCAGCTGCTTGAAGTACTGCAGTGCATCTCCTCCTCATGGACTGGACCAGATTTGTCAGTTCCTGCTGTGAGATGTTACCCCACTCTTCCACCAAGGCACCTGCAAGTTCCTGGACATTTCTGGTGGGAATGGCCATAGCCCTCACCCTGCAATCCAACAGGTCCCAGACGTGCTCAATTCCTTCGATGATAAACACGAATCCGTCCATCACCCCTGGTGAGACAAAACCGTGACTCATCAGTGAAGAGCACTTTGTGCCACTCCTGTCTGCTCCAGCGAAGGTGGGTTTGTGCCCATAGGCGGCATTGTTGTTGGTGATGTCTGGTAAGGACCTGCCTTACAACAGGCCTACAAGCCCTCAGTCCAGCCTCTCTCAGCCTATTGCGGACAGTCTGAGCACCGATGGAGGGATTGTGTGTTCCTGGTGTGACTCGGCCAGTTGTTGTGGCCATCCTGTACCGTCACGCAGGTGTGATATTCGGATGTACCGATCCTGTGCAGGTGTTGTTACACGTGGTCTACCACTGCGAGGATGATCAGCTGTCCTTCCTGTCTCCCTGTAGCGCAGTCTTAGGCGTCTCACAGTGCGGACATGGCAATTTATTCAGCAGTCCTCATGCCTCCCTGCAGCAGGCCTAATGCACGTTCACGCAGATGAGCAGGGACCCTGGGCATCTTTCACAGTCGGTAGACAAGTCTCTTTAGTGTCCTGCTTTTTAGAACTGTCACCTTAAATGCCTACTTTCTGTAAGCGGTCTTAACGACCATTCCACAGGTGCATTATGGTTAATTGAACATGCATGGAGAACATTGTTTAAACCCTTTACAATGAAGATCTGTAAAGTTATTTGGGTTTTTAAAACATTATTGTTGAAATACACAGTCCTGGAAAAGGGACGTTTCTTTATTTGCTGAGTATATATATATATATATAAAATATAATGTGTGTGTATATATAATATATATATATAATATGTGTGTGTGTATATACTAGCCTACTTTGCCTTCTGGCTCAGCTCCTTCTTCACTTCTACCGATTAGTAAAGCAACCACATAAGTGCACTCAACATCCTGATACATCTACGACATTCTCCATCCCAAGATACTTAAACTCCTCCACCTGAGGCAGTAACTCACCTCCCACTCGGACAGGACAGTCCAACATTCTCCTACTGAATTTGATATGGAAAAGAAAAATTAATATTTTTGATGTACCGTCTGTTGAAATGACAACTGCAATGCATTTTAGGACTCCAAATGTTTGTGGTGCACCATCTGTTGGAATGGAAAATGCAATGCATTTAATTACCACATTTCCACCCTAGAGCCTCCACTCTGGGGTTCCAAGTAGGTGGAGTTGACTCCAATGGGTGGCCCAGGTAAGTGGAGATGTCTCCAATGGACCCCAATAGAGTCTACCTGCAGACCAACAGAGCTCTGCCCAGTTACATTCCCATTGGGTTGTGGGAGGGTTGTCTGACTTGAATAATGCCAAGTGCTGTCATGCAAGTTACCTCCACCTACTTGAAGCTCCTGGGTGAAGGCTGCAGCCCTCCGCTATACCAGACTCCAAATGTTTTTGATGCGCCATCTGTTGGAATGACAAATGCAAAGCATTTTATTACTACAGGTATTTGTGATGCGCCATCTGTTGAAATGGCTGAGACATGGCAACCGAATGAAGGTGGATATAAAAACTGCCTTCAGAAAGTATTCAAACTTCTTCAGCCTTGTGCAAAAAATTGTTTAAATTCATTTTTTCTCTCATTAAACCCTCAATACTCCCAAAATGACAAAGTGAAAAAAAAGATATTAGAAATTTTTACAAATGTATTTAAAATATAGAAGCTGAAACATCCCACTGACACAAGCGTTCAGAGCCTTTGCTTTGGCTCAGGTACAGTCTGCTCCAGTGATCACCATTGAGATGTATCCCCCTTGCCCCCTTGTCTGGAGTCCACTTGTGGTCCGTTCCATTGTTCGGACTGATTAGTGAAGGCCCACAGCTGTCTATAGGGGGTCCTACCAGCCATGAGTCCAGAGACAGGATTGTGTCGAGGCTCAGATTTGGGGAAGGCACTCTGGAGCATTGAGGGCTCCCAAGAGCACAGGGGGCTCCACAAGTCTTAAATGGTAGAAGTTTGGGTCAATCACAAGTCTTCCTAGAGCTGGTCGTCCAGCCAGACTGAGCAATCAGAAGGCAGAAAGGTCTTGGCGAGAGTGATGACCAAGAAGCCAATGGTCACTTTGGCTGAGCGCCGGAGAGCCTGCGTGGAGATGAGAGAAACTTCTAGAAGGACCACCACCACCACCACACCCCACTATTCTGAGCTTTATGGTAGAGAGGCCAGATGATGTATGAAAGCTTATTTAGAGTTTGCAAAAAGGAGAATCAATAAGTGTAATAAAAACCTGACGAAGATGAAGAGTTGGTGGCCTCATTCAGTTGTGAGATAATTTTGAAATGAAACAATCGGACCCCAAGGACCTTCAGCCGGCAGCAATGGGTTTTCGACTTTTTGGCCAGCGAAAGGGGGACCGTCCTCCATTGCAGATGGTTTGCAGCTAGACCAGAATGGGCGGGGCTTGTGGGTGGAAGTGACATCAGAGTGCATCATTTGTGAGTTGCATCACTCGTGTGGTAAGGAGGGAGTGAAGCAATGTGATTGGCTGTGTGACGCCTTTACTCTTCCTGCTGAGCCTCACCTGTTCAGGTTTAAAGCTCGTTTTGCAGTCAAATGTTTGGGGGGGAATGGGGGGTCTGCTATTCTAAAGTCATAAAGTGAAAAAGAAGGTCTTATCAGTAACAATACGCATTCCTACGTCTTGAAGGACGAACATGACGTCGAAATGAGTTCTGCACTTTTAGAAACCCTAACAGGGAACAAAAAACCTGCAGAAATAACTTTGGGTACAAAGATCCTGACTCTAACAGCATGGCGCTATATAACCTCACATTCCATTAGCCCTCTTAATGCTATTGTTTGGGACCCCGAAAGTAACCCACTGGCAGTGAGCGGTCGGGGTCCCCGTGTGCAGACCTCGTTACACCTGAGCCCACCATGTGGGACGCCTTCACCTTTCTTTCTTTTTTTTTTTTTGGATTTCTCTGTTAGCTTGGACTGGACCTCGAGGAGCTGCAGGAGATCGAGGAGGACGCTGGACTGGGCAACGGGGGACTGGGGCGTCTGGCAGGTAGGAGTTGTTTAGTGACAAAGGGGCTGAAGGGTCCAACAGGACAAAGCAAAGACAACCCAGAAGTGGCTTGGGGACAGCTCTGGGAATGTCCTTCTTGAGTGGCACAGTCGGACTTGAACGCCATCAAGTATCTCTGGAGAGACCTGAACATGGCCGTCCACTGAGGGTCTCCACCAGCCTGCCGGAGCCTGAGGGGGATCTGCAGAGAGGGATAGCAGAGGGTCCTCAAATCCAGGTGTGTGTTTGTGAAGATTGTCACGCCAGACGCAAGAAGACTCCAGGATGGAATGGCCGAGTACTGAGGAGAGGCTCTGTGCACCAAGGGGATAGTTCTGTTTTATTATTATTATTATTATTATTTTTATTAGATTTTGCATAAGTTGATGAAGGTTCTGTTGTCCTCTTTGTCATTCTGAGGTCTTGAGTGCTTCTTGAGGAGAAAACAGCTGTGACCTCACAAAGTGTGACAAAAGTGAAGGGTGTGTGTGTCTGTGTGTGTGTACATCTCCATATGTATACTGTAAATGTATAGAAAACACAGCATATTTGTATGTACACAGTAATTATTTATATGTAAAATATCGTGACGCGAGTGTTCAGTTCATTTGTATGTTTTTTGACCCCCTGAACGTGATTTGTCTTTAAACGCCACCGTTAAAAAAACGAGTCCCCCGGCCGGAGTGAGGCCTGACTCAGTGATTTGCGCTGTAAGCCTCTAAATGTCAGCATTGCCATATCAGGTCAGTGCCCGCAGTGTGTTTATTGTTCAGACGTGGCCGACACTGCCAGCTCACAGCTTTAGGGGCACAAACTCGAGTGCTGCACATGGCAGATTTTTAGGTTTGTATTTTTTGCTCTCTCTTAAAATGTGCTGACAGCTGGCACACAGATGGCTGCTCCTCTTTGGACTCGTCTTCTTTGGGTAATACTGAGCCGTGTATCTACCTGCTGAAATAACTGAAAGGACAGAAGACACCAGGCTGATGCCACACCTCCACTGTTGTGATGAAGCTCAGCATTTCATAAACTCGTTCTTCTCTCTTCCTGCACATCTCACTCGGTTTTCTTCTACTTTTTTTTTTTTTTCCAGCTTGTTTCTTGGATTCCATGGCCTCCTTGGGTCTGGCAGCCTATGGATATGGAATCCGGTACGAGTTTGGGATCTTCAACCAGAAGATCTCAGAAGGCTGGCAGGTAAGTAATGCACTGACCCCTTGACACTCCAGCTAACCCTTCAGGGCTGCACCTGCAAATCATTTGAGATGGTAACCTGGTGAGCGGTCATCAGCTGGCAAGTCATGGGGTCTGGAGGTTCAGCAGATGAATGGTCAGCACTAGGACAAAGTGACATTACAAGAAGAGTCCTATCTGTCTATCATATAGTGCATTCACATCTGTCTATCTATTTTGACCACTAGAGGCGCCACCAAGCCCCAAGCACTAGACATGACTCCACACCGATACCGTCGCAGCCTTTAAACTCATTCCAATACTCTACCATACGAGAGCAGCAACTGCCCACTCTCCGTCCACCATACCTTGTTTTCCTCCAACCCTCTTGAACGAGACAGAGCAGTTCCCTTTACGTGGGACTCGGGTGTCCTACTGGTGCCATAGCATTGCCCACCAGCAGCATGTTCAGGCTACAAACAAGTGGCAAAAACAAAGGAGCTTCTCTCCCTACAGCGCCCCCTGGCAGCACCTAAGGACCCTGATTGGGCCATCCTTCCACACTACATGTCCCAGGCAACCCTGCGGGTGTCCAAACTGCAGCCAAGCCAGAAGAATACTGCCACCTCTCCTACTGGGGGTGGAATCACACTTGATAATGTACATCCCCTCAGTCCATCTATATTGTTTCTGTCCAATCGGGACAGTCGGGCTGCATTTCCATACATGTTGAACTTCAATTATGGCTTCCCTGCTGGATGAAGAATCGCCCTCCACCCTAGTTGGGATGGCCATCTATCTATCTATTATATAGTGCCTTTCATATCTATCTATCATATAGTGCCTTTCTATTATCTATCTATCTATCTATCTATCTATCTATCTATCTATTATATAGTGCCTTTCATATCTATCTTTCTATCTATTATATAGTGCCTTTCATATCTATCTATCTATCTATCTATCTATCTATCTATCTATCTTGCCGACTACACCACACTGGCTGTGTGCCTGTGAGATCTCGATGTCCTGACATTGAAGGTGAAATGAATGAAAAGATTACCCCTGAGGTTTTGAATATATTTATTTACTTTAATTATTTATTTGCACCAGAGGACATTGTTTGTTTTTATTGATCCATTTTATGGATTTACTTATTTCTTGGATTATTTCTTGACATATTTAGACGCACTGTTTGCACACCAAGGGCATTTTTATTCTCATTCTTATTGTTCTGTTTCAAAGTCTCTCTTGTCTGCTCGCTCACCCTGGTCCATCTTGGTCATGACTATCAACGTCCCAGAACTGAGGGTTGTGCCCAGGGCTGTGGGCTCAGGCCGTCACGGTGACAGCTTTGGAGACGTTCTATTGATTTAATTCATTCATTTAGATTGGTAAAACTTTATTGTTCCCAGGGGGGAGTTTGGTAAATTTAAGATAGTGGATTGGACGTCACCTGCAGCTGTCAGCCATGTACACAATTTAATAGTCCAGCATACAAAACGGTGTTGGCAAGGAGGCCTCATCTCGTCTCAGTGAAGAGCTTCTGATCCGTGATGTCCTTCACGTTTTACCCACATGAAGTAAAAAAATGCCCAAATCTTTTCTTTCAGATTGAGGAAGCTGATGATTGGCTGCGCTATGGCAACCCCTGGGAGAAAGCACGACCCGAGTTCATGCTGCCCATCCACTTCTACGGAAGAGTCGATCAGAGTGGAGGTGGTGCCAAGTGGGTAGATACTCAGGTAATGTCCTGAGGGATTGGCTCCAAGGCCTCGACATGCACTGTGCAGTTTTGGTTTTAATCTTTCATGAAGTGGGGGGATTGGGGGGAGTTTGGTCAAAGCCTCACTAAGCTCATCATTATGTTCTTCCTCGACCTTTAGATCGTCCTCGCCATGCCTTATGACACTCCAGTGCCAGGCTACAAGAACAACACGGTGAACACCATGAGACTCTGGTCGGCCAAAGCCCCCAACGACTTCAACCTCCAGGAGTGTAAGTGTCATGTGACCCACTTTCAAACTGCTGCTCTGTAGGGGTGACTGGGCGGTCCTGGGACAGCAACAGGAAGTGACCGCCTCATGAAGCTCCACCCCCTCAGACGTGTCCTTCAAACGTGATCATGTAGAACTCCTAATTGAGTTGGGCTGTGCCGGTAGTGCTGGTTCTCAAACCTTATGATTGGACAAACTTGAAAAATGTTCTACTAGGGATGTACGTTTTTTTTTTTTCCCCCTGAGATTGAAAATCATTTCTTTACGTTTTATAAGGTATGAAGGTGTTAATTATTTCTTAGAAATGTGGTTGTTTTTTTAAATCCACGTTATGTTTGGTATTTTGATGAGGGTGCCACCGCTTTGGCAGCGATGACGTGACCGGCCGCTGTTTCAGGCAGGACTTCCATAAGTCTGTTCCCTTCTCCCTGTGGAGTTCTGAAGCCTTTACTTGTTTTTCTGGCCCACGGAGTTAAGGCTTACTTTGGCTGTGGGCCTCACTGGAGCCTTGAGACGTGCGTTTTGTTGTACTGACGCATCATAAGGTCGTGAGGTTAACACGTCCACTGTCAGGTTGTTACCTGATCCATTTCTCGTCTGTTGGTTTCAGCGGCACTGCAGGGCACCATGCGTCCCGATTGGTCGAGATTCTCGTGACTGCGGGTCATCTCGGGGTTGACTTAAATATGGCGGTGTCGCCGATGCTGAGCTTCCCTTGGTGGAGACATTCTCATGTGAAATGGTTAGCAGTGAAGATGGTGGCGTTTTGGTACTTTTTTCTTTATTTCTTTTCTTTTCTGTTTTTGTTCATTGGCGTCACGTTTGTATTTCCTGGGATTTCTAGTTCATAATAAATCCCATGGGACTTTGTCCATATCACATTTTCAAGGTTTCGTGACCCCAGCCAGTTATCACGGTGGGTGTCTGTCCTGCCTCACATCATTTTAGAGGCTGCATGTCAGTCATGTCCTGGTCCCCTGGTCTGGTCTTATATCCCACCATCATGAAGGTTAGGTGGGCCTATGTCAATTTATGAACACACTGGCCCTGCAGTGGTCTCCTGTCCCTCGACCCCTTGGCTACTGCATTACACCCAAATGCTACCTGGAGAGGCTGCTGGCCGTCACACGCCATTCGTGGAATACACAAACAAATTTTAACATGAACAATTAAAGGGTTGGAAAGGGTTAAAAATAACTAACATTAAACTCCAGCCCCCCGACCGTAAGAGATTGTGCGCCTGTCCTGTTGTTCCCTTCAGACTTGAAGTGCAGCTCTCTGCCTTCTGAGCAGAATTTCAAGTGCCGGCTGCAGATGGCAGCCAGCCAGTGATGTGACACCTCGGGGACCGCAGGCCTTTCAGCAAGAAGGGGGAGGTGACGGAGGATTATGAGGAGGAACTGTAGGACAGAGGAGAGCAGTTCAGTGTGGGGGGGGGTTATGCAACATGGGGGAGGAAGAGGAGGGACACCAAACAGTGACAGTTTAAAGTAGAAACAGGTCATTGAGAAATGAAGAAGTGCAATCTGAAGAAGGGGTGTGGGAGGGTGCTGAGATACGGAACAGCAGCACACAGTATAGTACAATGTAAAGTGTGGGGGGGAGGTCAGATATGGAACAGCCAATTGTTTAATACACTCACTGTGGAGGAGGAGGAGGTGGCATTTGAAATAGCGACATACAGGCACTTCAGAGGGGCACAAGAACAGGCATTAGGGATACAAGTGCACAGTGGCAAGATGGCATGTACGGCTCTGGGTCTTGAACTTATGCCAGCGTTTCTCAACCCTTAAGTTTTTGCGACCCGAGTTTTCTTAACAGTTTTAAGAACAGTTTTCGCGCCCTACTAACATTTTTTTGAAACCTTAATAAAATGTATTCCTATATTTTTTGCTGCCGACAAACCGCTACAAGTTTTATTATACCTGCTTAACTTTTATCGACATTTCTCTAACTCTATATTTATGTTTCTAGTATCAGAATGTAGTTTAAGTTCATTTGTTTTTGGTTTCAATAGATGGATTTTTCATATTTTCGATTCTTGTTTTCTTTTTTTCGCGTCTTCGCACCCCTTAATCAAGGTTGAGAACTGCCGACTTACGCCATTGTGCTATTTTACAGTTTCATGCTAGGCTTTTAAGGCTCCTTTTGTGAATTTCACATCTGGGATCAGTCCATCTATCTCTCTGTCATCGAGCACCTTTTCTGTCTGTATAGTGCCTTTCATAGCTATCTGTCAGTTATGAGGTGTCTTTTCTATATATCTCTCAGGTCCATGTCGATATATTTAAGTAGTAAATAGTTCCTTTTCTAACTTTCTATATATCTATCATATAGCTGTTTTTCAATCTACAGTATATCTATTTATTATATAGTGCCTTTCATATCTATGTATCTGTCTGTTATGCTCTGACTTTTCTATGTTTCTGTCAAAGAGCTCCTTTTCTATATATTTTGTAGCTCCTTTCCCATATCTATTATATAGTGCCTTTCATATCTGTCCATCTGTTCATCATGTAGTGTTGTTTTTCTGTCTTATAACTCCTTCTCTATTTATCTGTCTGTATTATATATAACGGTCTTTTAACTCCTTCTCTATTTATAACTGTCTTATAGCTTCTTGTCTATTTATCTGTCTGTATTATATAGCGCCTGTCCTATATAACGGTCTTTTATATAGTTCCTTTCTCTCTCTGCACATTAATAAAAGGCCAAGTGTCTGTGTATTTTTGCATCCGTCCAGTTGCTATGTCTCTGTCATTCCAACAGACGGCGCAACACCAACAGTTACACTGCTTTTACGAATCCCATACCAAAGTGGCCGCTAACAGAGACTTCTGCATTGCGTTTGTCATTCCAACAAATGGAGGATCACAAATATTTGTAGGAATGCATTTTATTTCTACAAATGTTTATGATGCACCATCTGTTGGATTGACAACTGCAAAGCATTTCGTTACTTGCATGCCTTGCAGAATACATTCCAATGGATGGTGCACTGAAAATGTTAACGCTGAGGTCCGTGTGGATTATTTAGATTTCAACCCGTCTTAAATGGGCAGCACAGCTAATCAATCATATAGTGCCTTTCACGTGTATTATTTAGCTCTTTATCTATTTGTCTGTAGAATCTGCCCCTTGTAGTCTACCCTTCATGTTCCTTTTATATTTGCCACATCTCATGTAGGCAGGCAGGTCACGGAGGGAGCCTTCCATGTGACTTGAACCTGTGGCTCTCAATCCCACAGTGGGCACTGTGAGCTCACCCTGCTGTCCATCCTGCCACCAGTGTGACTAGGGCATTGGGCACTTAGACCACCCATGCCAGACTCGCCCCTCAGGCATTTTTTTTTTTTTTCTCCGTCTCCTCCGGTTTTCTAATTGCTGATGAGGTTTTTCTTTCCTTGGCAGTCAATGTGGGTGACTACATCGAGGCAGTGCTGGACAGAAACCTGGCAGAGAACATCTCCAGAGTGCTGTACCCCAACGACAACGTGAGTATGAAGACACATCCAGGTGGGAGCAGCAGATCTGTGACCGACGTGAGACTGGATCAGGTGCCTTTAGCCTGCGGTCTCCAAAATGTAATGGCTGACAACGGCCTGCCAGTGTGCCGGCTGCCCAGCCTGAGGTCAAGCTGCACTGCTGATGCTGGAGGTACAACATCTGGCCAGGATTTGTCATTTCTGACAGTTATGCTTGGTGTAAAAAGTTTTTAGAGCATAAAGAGGCAGAAATGGCAAAGGAGTGTAAGCAGGCAGGTCCTGGCGAGGAGATCTGAGCTCGAGATTTCCTAACGTTGGTGGGCCGGGGGTTCGTCATTTCACTCCCTCCTCCGAGTGACTAACTCGGCTGTATGTTCAGTTTTTTGAAGGGAAGGAGCTACGGCTGAAGCAGGAGTACTTTGTGGTGGCCGCCACCCTGCAGGATATCATCCGCCGCTTCAAGTCTTCCAAGTTCGGCTGCAGAGACCCCGTGAGGACCAGCTTTGATACGTTCCCAGACAAGGTGAGCACGCCTGTCCCAAACACTTCTTCAAAGCCCCCAATACAAGTGTCCCAGCAGGGCCTGCCGTGGACTTACCTTCACTCGGTCCATTCAGCTTCCACCTTATTATGCACACGGCTGTGACAATGGCCAGCTTACAACAATTACAAGAACAAAACGGCCAAAGCCAGGCCATCCAACCCTAACTCTCCATCCTCTGCTCAGTGAAGCCCAAACCCTGCTCCTCTCGCACAACTGTAACGGTGAGCAGATACGAGCTCTGAGGGACTAAATCGGGGGTCTCCAACCCGTTTTACCTCCTGAGTGCTCCTTTTACAAAATGAAACTGGCCGAGAGCTCCTCGTGTTATTTTAACGTTTATTCTCATCGCTTATCTCAAGCCAATCAAACTGAATCAGCTCGTTTTGCCTGAACATTTACAGAATGTCGGTGTCCACAGCTCACATTTTACATAGAAAATCACAAAAAATATCGAGTTCACCTGCAAGTGTATTTTGTCTGTCTGTCTGTCTGTCTGTCTGTCTGTCTGTCTGTCTGTCTGTATTTTCTAGTGGATCTCACACTACTGAATTCAAACATGAAGGCTGTCAAAACCATCCATCCATTATTCAACCTTCTATATCCTAACTACAGGGTCACGGGGGTCTGCTGCAGCCAATCCCAGCCAGCACAGGGCACAGGGCAGAAGACAAACCCCGAGCAGGGCGCCAGCCCACCACAGGGCGCACACCCACACACCAAGCACACACTAGAGACAATTTAGGATCACCAATCCACCTGACCTGCATGTCTTTGGGCTGTGGGAGGAAACCCACGCAGGGAGGACTCAGGAAGCGAATCCAGGTCTCCTTACCACTGCGCCACCGTGCTGCCCCTGTCAAAACTTACTTCTTCATGGCTGGCACGGTGGCGCTAGTGGTAAGGAGACCTGGGTTCGCTTTCCGGGTCCTCCCTGTGTGGAGTTTGCTTGTTCTCCCCGTGTCTGCGTGAGTTTCCTCCAACAGTCCAAAGACATGCAGGTTAGGTGGATTGGCGGTCCTAAATTGTCCCTAGTGTGTGCTTGGTGTGTGGGTGTGCGCCCTCTAGTGGGCACCGTGGAGCTCCATTAGCATTTGCCATAGAATACCAGAATTGGCAGGTCCACCAGTGGCAGGTATCCTCACAGATGAGAGCAGGTTCACCCTGAGCTCATGTGACAGACATGAAAGGGTCTGGAGAAGCCGTGGAGAACGTTATGCTGCCGGTGACATCGTTCAGCCTGACCGGTTTGGTGGGGGGTCAGTGATGGTGTATCTGGGGAGGGACACACAGACCTCTACAGGCCCGACAACAGTGGGCCTCTTGACTGCCATTAGGTAATCCTTGGACCCATTGGCAGACCCTATGCTGGTTCCTCCTGGTGCAGGACAATGCCCAGCCTCATGTGACGAGAGGATGAAGGAATTGATACCATTGACTGCCCCTCATACCCCCCATGCTCACATGCCTGACATCAATCCAATAGAAAACCTCTGGGTGGGCAACATTATGTTTGGGCCCATCCGATGGCTCAGCCCGTCCAGGAGCTCAGTGATGCCCTGGTCCAGATCTGGGAGGAGATCCCCGAGGACGCCATCCGTCATCTCATTAGGACGCTGTCAGGTGTGGGGGGGTTGGAGTTTCGGCCCAATGGACTCGAACCCGCCCGCCACATCATCATTTTGTCCCTTTTGATTTTTGGGTGTCCCTCTGTCGGTTGATCTTCTTCATTGCCATCTTTTCGTTCCTCACACATCACCATACCAGTCCATACCAGTAGAGATGGCCAGCAGGATTTCTCAGGTGTTTTCAGTGTTCCTTTCATTTTTTGGAGCAGTTTATGCCCAACACGTTCCCCTTCGACTGGACTGGACACACTGGAGTTGAGGGAGTCTTCTGATTTGGCTTTCCACCCATTTTGACAGATTTTGAGACGTCCCACTTTGCGCACCCCGGGTGACCGCAGCATAGCAACACTATGGCAACCGCAACAGAACATTCCAGAAAATGACAACGCCCATGGAAAAAAAATTATGGTGCCGCAGTAAAATGCGAAATAATGTTAACACTCAAGAAATGAAATGAAATGAAAACATTAAATTGAATTCCCCACCAACGGCGCAGGGAAATATCAGAACCAAACTGAGAAAGGACTTTAAAACAATTTAAATTGAAAGGCAGAAAAGAAACTCTGCTTTAATTGGAATCCCCAGAATTCAAAATCTACATAACTCACAAAAACAAAAGTATCGACGTCCAGTAAACTCGCCTTCACGTCGCCATCGTGCGTTACTGAGTGTAGAGTGGTGGGCAGCGGAGTCGAGTTTCTCCATTTCGGATGACATCGACAACACGATAAAAGTGTGTGGCGAGTGCAGGGGTCGGAATCCTCGCTGAATCCGCAGCATCTTAACAAGAGCATCGGGCCGACGCCGAGCCCTAATTCTAGTGCAGTTCCTCTCCCCATAACCCTCGGCCCTGTGGGGTTTATGCCAGTTTTGCCCCCCAGCTCTTTACTTTTCTTCCTAACCTTTCATGCGGTGCGTTCTTTGAAAGTCCTTATCTGTAATCTCACACGTGCCGTCTCTGGTCGTATCCTTTTGTTGCTTCCTTATGGAGTTCCAGCATTTTGGTGAAACACGGAGCCCCTTGTCTGATCTCCCCCTGACGCTCCTGTTCAAGTCGTGCCACCCTCAGTTTCTTCCTCGGCAGTTCTTCCCGTTAGTCAACCAATGGCACACGTTAAGTCGACTGAACCGCAGTTGGCAAAGCTTGGACTTTATTGAAAGTAGTGAGCTGCACCACCACCTGGTGGCCTACATCTGTTATTGCAGATCCAAGTAACTCATGAAGATGGCTCTCAGTGGGCGCCTATCCACTCGGACCCAGCGGCTCCTCTTCTCCATTTTGAAGTCTGCTGATGGCTCTGAGCTGTAAGTGTAAAGGCAGGACATGACAGTATGGACGTCACTACACGGAGTTCTTTCTGTCTGCAGGTGGCCATTCAGCTCAATGACACTCACCCTGCTCTGGCCATTCCAGAGCTCATGAGGATCTTGGTGGATGTGGAAAAGCTGGAGTGGGAGAAGGTAAGCAGGCGGCGTTAAAGACTTTCTTTACTGTCACAGAGTGGTAGCACATCAAGTAATGACCCTGCCGGGGTCTCTGTCCCCAAATGCAGGCCTGGGACATCACGGTGCAGACGTGCGCCTACACCAACCACACGGTGCTCCCCGAGGCCCTGGAGCGCTGGCCCGTCTACATGTTTGAGAAGCTGCTGCCCCGACATCTGCAGATCATCTATGAGATCAACCAGCGGCACCTGGACGTAAGTGGCAGCCGCCTGAGTGTAGAGAACGGGCAGGGGTGGGTTCAAAGCCGAGATGGCAGGGGTGGGTGGGCACTGCTTCATTAAAACTTCAAATGGTGAGAGTATCGAAGGAGAACAAATGGTGTCGTTGTAAGTTTAATAAGTGACGTCCAGTGGCGAGCTGTGTGTGGATTTACACAACAATGAAAAGTGCATTCAGCCTCTGCTTTTCTTTTTAAATCCTAGAGGGTCTCGGCTTTGTATCCCGGAGACTGGGACCGTCTGAAAAGGATGTCTCTAATCGAGGAAGGTGACCCCAAGAGGGTGAACATGGCCCACCTGTGTGTGGTGGGGACACACGCAGTGAACGGCGTTGCCAGGATCCACTCGGAGATCGTCAAGAACAGCGTGTGAGTCGGGGGTCTCTCTCTCTCTCTCTCTCTCTCTCTCTCTGGCCCGTTATCTCATCCTGGTCCTGTTAGGACGTGCAGGGACATTGAGAGCTTGGCACATTACGGTTTGTTATGCCAACACTTTTTTCTAACCTTAATATCATTTTGGTACAATAAACTAACTGGGGGGCTGTGCCCCCTTTGGCTAAAAATGGTTGGAAACAAAGACATTTCTGGATGTCTCTCCTTGCCAAGCCCAAGAGATACAAACTGAGACACCATAATAATGAAAAGAAAAGTAAGAATGCATAAAAAAAAGGAAAATTAAGCATTCTGACATACTGTAATAATAAAAAATTAATACTTAGAAATAACATATACAGTAGTATGGGAAAGAATCTTATTTCATTAATGGGTTGCATATATGAGTGTAAAGTTGGTTCAATGCCCAGAGCTCACTGCTGGCATCGAGTGTCATGTCATTTCATCTTCATGGGCGACACAGCAAGTCACTGAGAAAACAAATTGCAGTACCTTTGGGTTTTGGGAGGTGGGCAGGCATGTGAATCAAAGTGGGCCTCTTATTATTTAAAATGTATGTTATTTGTGAAACTGAGATGGCACACTGGCATGGTACCATAGGCGTAGTCGGGGGAGTGGGTTTCAGCTTTGACCAATCATAAATTCTATGGCAGTTCCAACTGGCAGAATTCTGATTCGTTTACTTTCTTACACACCCCCAAAAAACTGATTTCTGGCTGCGTCCCTGCATGGCACTGCCACCTCTCAGCATGAGGACGCCAGTCAGACCTCTGGCCAGAGCTACAACGTGTTGCACGTTGGTCAGGTGGGTAGGTAAGGATGTCATTGGACTTGTGAGAATATTACGACTACGACCTCTGCAACTTTTATTGATTGACAATAAGTTCCCAGATACTTCCAGGCCTCCACCACACCCCAAAACCATCACCCAGTCACAAAACACACCACATGGTTTAATGGCACTGGTTCTTTAAGTGATGCCCGTTCTTCAGACTGCTGCGGCCTCATCGCTCTCGGCGTCATTTTCTTTCAGGTTTAAAGACTTCTACGATATTGAACCTGAGAAGTTTCAGAACAAGACCAATGGCATCACTCCACGCCGCTGGCTGCTGCTGTGTAACCCAGGACTGACCGATCTCATTGTTGAGGTAAGGACACAAACCCATGAAGGTGACACCAGGTACACGATGGTCGTGTGATGACTGAAGGGTCCAAATAGCCGCTCATCCCCCTGAATATGTCATTTTGTCTGTAGACCGAGAGCTCAGGTGTGTTTATGGCTTGTCGGTTTAGGGGGCAACGTGACGCCATTGATAGCCACAGCGCTGTGGGTCTCTGCTCTCTGTGACACAAGAAGCATTAACACAGAATCGGCTGACTTGTCAAATGAGGGACATTACTTTGAAAAGTCACTGGTGCAGCTGAGACATTGAACGTCAGTGACACTTCTAGATTTCTAAGGTCATTATTGTCACAGGTGGAGTCCAGGCCTTTAATGACCTCTCAGGTTCGGCCATCAGCAGTGTGTCTGTTAGCGGAGAGTGTCGACCTCGTCATTGAGAGGTTTACTTACCTCGGCAGTGACATTCATGTCTCTGGTGACTCTTCCTATGAAGTCAGTAAATGGGCTGGGAGAGCATGGGGGGTCATGAGGTCGCTGGAATGGGGTGTGTGGCGCTCCTGATATCTCAACAAAAACCTGAGAGGAAGACTGGACTCCTTCATGTGGGTCTCTATGGAGAATCCTTGTGTCCTGCTGGTTTGACTTTGTGTTGCTCACGGAGTCCCGAATGACCCGCATTGTGAGGGAGTGTTAGTGACGGCACTGCGGCCATGTGGCACAATTACCCGAGGGTGATCCGGCTCACGAGATAAATGGTCATTGCTGGGGAGTGGGACTGGACTGTATGTCTGTCTGGGGGGTTGCCAGCCAGGATACTGATCCGTTTTGTCGTAAGGTGGGTGTGGCAACGTGCTGTACCAGTGCATACTCCCCAACCTGACCAGTATGGAGTTCAGTGGAATTCTTTCTTGTTTGTGTTAATCTACGTGTAACATGTCACTGCTCTCCTGCATTACGATTACTCGGTAGAACTACCTGATCTTAAAACTTCATGCTGTCTCTGTCCTTCTGGCTCTTTCACCCCACTGCGGCCATGTCGCAGACTTCAATGCACGGGGGAGAAAAAAAACTTTATCTGGCTGTACTCTTGGGCAAAGGAATCAATGCCCTGCCAGTAGCCATTGGCAATGCCCAGACACTTGACTGCCTTAAGGAAGGACTTTAAACACACTTATTGCATACACCTTTGAAGGGTTTTAGCTTCAACTTTTTTTTCTTGTTCTACCTTAATTTAAGACTATAAAATGACAACAAAAGTTCAGGAGTGATGTCTCTATGAACAAACAGTAAACGTTGTGAGCTGGAATGTCAAAGGTCTCGACTACAAATTAAAGAGGAAGAAAGTTTTCTCTGACCTAACAGGTCTAAATACCAAGATAGTATTTTTACAGGATACTCACTTAATCAGCGAGGACTGGACTGGCCAAATATTCCACTGCAGCTATACAAAGAAAACTAGAGGTGTGGGAATCTTAATTCATAGAACAAATTTATTCTTTTACTTGGACTTCATCTGCATCACATTACGTTGTTTTTTGTCTGTTGTTGTTGTTCTTTTGTATTAACCTGCTTTGTTGTATTCATAAAGTCTGTTATACAGTGGTGTGAAAAACTATTTGCCCCCTTCCTGATTTCTTATTCTTTTGCATGTTTGTCACACAAAATGTTTCTGATCATCAAACACATTTAACCATTAGTCAAATATAACACAAGTAAACACAAAATGCAGTTTTTAAATGATGGTTTTTATTATGTAGGGAGAAAAAAATCCAAACCTACATGGCCCTGTGTGAAAAAGTAATTGCCCCCTTGTTAAAAAATTACCTAACTGTGGTGTATCACACCTGAGTTCAATTTCCTGATTACTGCCACACCTGTTTCAATCAAGAAATCACTTCAATAGGAGCTGCCTGACACAGAGAAGTAGACCAAAAGCACCTCAAAAGCTAGACATCATGCCAAGATCCAAAGAAATTCAGGAACAAATGAGAACAGAAGTAATTGAGATCTATCAGTCTGGTAAAGGTTATAAAGCCATTTCTAAAGCTTTGGGACTCCAGCGAACCACAGTGAGAGCCATTATCCACAAATGGCAAAAACATGGAACAGTGGTGAACCTTCCCAGGAGTGGCCGGCTGACCAAAATTACCCCAAGAGCGCAGAGACGACTCATCCGAGAGGTCACAAAGACCCCAGGACAACGTCTAAAGAACTGCAGGCCTCACTTGCCTCAATTAAGGTCAGTGTTCACGACTCCACCATAAGAAAGAGACTGGGCAAAACGGCCTGCATGGCAGATTTCCAAGACGCAAACCACTGTTAAGCAAAAGAACATTAGGGCTCGTCTCAATTTTGCTAAGAAACATCTCAATGATTGCCAAGACTTTTGGGAAAATACCTTGTGGACTGATGAGACAAAAGTTGAACTTTTGGAAGGCAAATGTCCGTTACATCTGGCGTAAAAGGAACACAGCATTTCAGAAAAAGAACATCATACCAACAGTAAAATATGGTGGTGGTAGTGTGATGGTCTGGGGTTGTTTTGCTGCTTCAGGACCTGGAAGGCTTGCTGTGATAGATGGAACCATGAATTCTACTGTCTACCAAAAAATCCTGAAGGAGAATGTCCGCCATCTGTTCGTCAACTCAAGCTGAAGCGATCTTGGGTGCTGCAACAGGACAATGACCCAAAACACACCAGCAAATCCACCTCTGAATGGCTGAAGAAAAACAAAATGAAGACTTTGGAGTGGCCTAGTCAAAGTCCTGACCTGAATCCAATTGAGATGCTATGGCATGACCTTAAAAGGCGCTTCATACTAGAAAACCCTCAAATAAAGCTGAATTACAACAATTCTGCCAAAATTCCTCCAGAGCGCGTAAAAGACTCATTGCAAGTTATTGCAAGTTATCGCAAACGCTTGATTGCAGTTATTGCTGCTAAGGGTGGCCCAACCAGTTATTAGGTTCAGGGGGCAATTACTTTTTCACACAGAGCCATGTAGGTTTGGATTTTTTTTCTCCCTAAATAATAAAACCATCATTTAAAAACTGCATTTTGTGTTTACTTGTGTTATATTTGACTAATGGTTAAATGTGTTTGATGATCAGAAACATTTTGTGTGACAAACATGCAAAAGAATAAGAAATCAGGAAGGGGGCAAATAGTTTTTCACACCACTGTATATTGATTTTTCATTTTGATATCTGTTACTTTGGCTCTATTTTACGGTGGCCCCTAAGGGCAAGTGACAAAAAACCTAAAGATGTGATGCGTACAATTAAAACAAGGTGACACATACTTGTTGTTATGCTTTGTAGTGCTTTAGGTTTTACAAATACATGCTATATATAAAATGTATTGTTATTATTTATTGAATAAAACAAAGCAAAGAAAGAAAGAAAGAAAGAAAGAAAGAGTGGCACAGCAGCAGGTGTGTTCCCATTTTGTCTTTCCTGCTGCAGAGCCGCACAGACCCCCAGGTCTGTCCTTTCAAGCCCCCACTTACTAATAATTAACTTTGTCATTTATAACACCTGACCCCCTTTTTTTTTTTTAAATTGTTCAGAAAATTGGCGAAGACTTTGTCACCGACTTATATCAGCTGAAGAAGCTTCTGAACTTTATTGATGACGACGTCTTCCTGCGGGACGTGTCCAAGGTCAAGCAGGTAAGCCGCGACCGTACGGTTGTCTCCTGCATAGGCAGGCGTGCACGTGAAGGTGCCCAGTGATGGACCAGAGGCTCGTTTCCTACACCAGGGTCCGTATTTATCAAGCATCCCAGAATTACTCCTAGGAATTGCACCAAATGTCCAACTAGGATAAGAATTTGTCCTTCCTCCGACTGGGACGCTAGCCGTTTGAGTTTATGAAGCATCTCACGTCTGCTCCCAGATATTAGGAAGAGTTTGCATTTGAGAGTGAGTGACGTCACGATTTGATGGCGGCCCAAGCCACTAGGTGGCACTCATGGTGATGTTTCCTTGTAAGTCATAATGACGCGTTGTAGTTTTCTAAGACTAACATGGTAGGGTCACCACAAAGCTGATATGACAAGAAGAAGAAGAAGAGAAACACATAATGCAGGACATTGCTCTAAGTTGCACCTAATTGTTGCCCCACTTTGCAACCACATCTTAAGTAATAGTGTAACGAGCTCCGAGTAGGAAAGACGAGACGCGGGCACACACACACACACACACTCACACACACACACTGTTTATTTTGCAGTGAACGATCCACAGCCGTACTTTCAGAAGAATCCCATTCCCGCAGTTCTGGCCACTCGTAAAGTAGCAGTTACACTGAAACTCTCCACGGCTCTACGTCATGGCCGCTCCTCGCTCTGTGATCCCTCCACTTATCTCCCATGGGGCTCATTTATCCAATGCCCCAGGAGTCTGCGCCTGCCTTCATAAACCTTCCTGTGCTTATAAAGTGTAACGTGAAGGTTCCAGGGGTTTGTGGAAGCGTAGCTGTGTGACGTTTCGTTGTCACCCACCCATCCTGCCCCTGACCATTTTCAGGTGTGCTGCCCCCTACAGTACAGTTTGAATCCACAAGCACCTGTGGTGGATGCTCATCCATAATTGGGCAGTGACATCGACGTGTGCGCCAATTTGCACGAATGCTGCTTGCTTTGATGTCGCTGCACGTGGTGTAGTTGGAGGGTAAACGTATGAATTTGTGTATCGCCATTCAGAGTTTGGTGCAAAACGCAAGAAATGCTTGGTTGTGACGTGCATAAATCACCAACGTCACAAAGCTGCATTTTACTCATAAAGTTTTCGATGCTTTAATTCCGTCTGACGTCGCGCGGGTCCTCCATGTGGATGGATTGATCACTTAACGTACAAGATCTGTTGCGAATATCATTCTGTGTCTGTCACACTGATACCATTTTACGAGTTGATTGCTGTCCAGCGTTTTTCAAAACAGCCCACCTTTCCCAAGATGTGCGTGCCAATCTATGCCTGAGCGCCACCTTCTGGCAGCTCCTAACGAGGTAGGACGGCGCACACGCTCTCCTCAATCCTTACATTTACTTTACTGACGCCTCCATCCGTTTATGATACAATTGGTTCCATTTCTTTTGGTTTTCGAGTTGGATAAGCGGGTCATGTGACTTGCTCAGGGCCGCACATTGGTGTCAGCAGTGGGATCTGAACCCCCAAACTCAGGGTCTGAAGTCCAAAACCTTATCCATTACATCACACTCCCTTAAGTGGAGAACTGATAAAATGCTTTTACTCCTAAGAGTAGGCTCAAACTGTGTCCCTCTGAGGTTTCCGAGCCAATCGGAGCCGTTTTCCTGTTCTGTGACGCTTGATAAATATCTGCTGAGAACATTCAAAACCTCAAAGCTCCACTCGACTTGACGTTATGTTGGAAGAATCAAGTGGAGAGGACTGGTGGGCCTTGTTGGGCTGAATGGCCCGTTCTTGCCCTGATTGTTCTAACGTCCTGATAAATGAGAGCTGACTATTCTGTCCCACCGTTAGCGGCCACGACTGCTGTGAAGACGTCTCACCCAGAGGTGCTCAAGGTCTCTGCTTGAGCTCCGTGACTCAGAGGTTTGTATCTCTCCAGTGTCTACCATCATGACGCCATTTCTTTCTTTTAATCGTCCGATTGGAGCTCATTTATCAAATGAGTCATCACCACACGCCGGCTCTTACAAACACACACGTCGAGGACGCGTTATTTGTGCGGTCCTCCTAACGCGGCCCGTTCTGGTGTGTAATTTTAACCCTCATTGCCTCATTTACAGCACAGCAGATTCGGGAGCTGAAAAGACCTGCCTTAGGTGGTCAGAATTTTGCCTACTCGGCCCCCCTGGAACCCCAGGATGGGCACCGTGTCAACGTACCGGCCTGGCTGAGTATTGTTCATTATGGTGAGCGTATTGTTGTTTTTTTCTTTTTGCTTAGGAAAACAAGCTGAAATTTTCAAGCTACCTGGAGCAGGAGTACAACGTAAAAATCAACCCGGCGTCCTTGTTTGACATCCAAGTGAAGAGAATTCACGAGTACAAACGGCAGCTGCTCAACTGCCTGCACATCATCACCCTCTACAACCGTACGTTCTCCTCGTTACTCACCGTCGGCTGCCTTTGTATGCTCTCGCAAGTGCCATGTGCTGCTTTGTGTGGGTGGGGCACAGAACTGGCATTGGGAGGGGGGCACTGAGCTGCATTATGGCGGCATTGTTTAACCAACTCCACTCACTACCTCTGTGTTTCCCCCAGCCTGGCAATGACCCTTAAGTTCCTCTCATTCAGGTCCAGCCCGCCTGTCACGCTGGTGGACGGTCCCCGTGTGGCGTACTAACTGATGGTGGTCGTGTTTTCTTCTTCACATTTAGGCATCAGAAAGGAGCCGAATAAGGAGTTTGTGCCCAGGACGGTTATGATCGGAGGAAAGGTAGGCTGAGTGTTAAGTGCTTATAGCGCCTGGCCAAACTGGCTGTGCCACAAATGACAATATTGTCACCTCCTGGAATTACATCCTGAAGTCAAAGTACTTTAGGATTACCGGATGGACGTGAGGCCGACGACTGACCCAGAATAAGATCTAAAATGAAGCCCCTCGGCCACCTGCGCTAAGCTCGTTTTATTTTATCAGTACAGTTGGCTTAGGGAATCTGCAGGTGAAGTGCAACAGAGAAGATGAAGCACAACGGGCAAGCACTCCGAAGCTCCAAATCCAAGCAGATTAGTGCCTGGCGCCCCATGGCAGTAATGCAAGAAGGCTCACCAGTGCCACTTTACTTCCTCCTGTTCTTTTGGAGACCCTGGGGGTCTCAATCAGGGGGCACCAAGGTAGAGTGCATCCTCACCGGCTGTGTACCATCCTGGTGTGGCACCTGTTAAGCCCAGGAGCACAGGGCACTAAAGAGGGTCATGACTTGTTATTGTCTTTGTAGGGGGTCAGGGCTGACAAAACACAGGGCCTGTTAAAGCTCATTGTGTCATTGTGGGCCGTGTGAGAAATCCATTGTTCTTGTTGTTGTTGTAATGACGTTGGCCCAGAGCATCACTGGCACGCAGCCCGTTGGATTTTAAGCCCATAAGCCAATTGTCTTTCATCAGTCCAGATGATGCACAGAAACAAAGAAGACAAGGAATTTAAAAAATTTCCAGTTTAGTGCGTGGTGATTCATGCAGGCCACAAGACGACTGATTATTACTACAAAGCCCAAGAAGCTTTGAGACCTCATTTAGAAATTAAAGAACGTGCTAAACATCAAGAGGACGGAGGGCAGCAAGCAGATTGACAACAGACTGCCATTGATGGCATCGAGCTGAGCAAGGAGTTCCACCTCCAGTACCTGGGAGTCACGCTGACACCTTCCTAAGCTACCAGGATGATGAAAGCTTGGCAACAAGAAGATCCCATACCACCTCAAATCAAACGTTTGCCACAACGTTACTGGACCCGTTGCCACACAGGGCATTGGAGTATCAGCCTGCCATGATGGAGAAGCAAATGCTGAGATGAGATTCAGGAACACTAGCCATGCTGGTAGGAGAAGATGCTACAGAAGAACGCACTCGATCTGAATGATGGGTGAGGAATACGATACAAAAATAAACTCAATTTAAGATGGCAACGTGAGCGGTTTGTGGAAAGCTCTTGTCTACGTTAGATTAGATGAGATCAACTTTATTAATCGTATGAGGAAATTCAAACTAAGGGACATCCAAGGACACACTTGGTAGAGGGCACCTTTGATGGCATGTGGGCTTCTAAACTCGATTCTAGAGAAGCTGTGAGGAATGAAGGACCAGAAGCTGAAGAGCAGAGTCCATTCAGACTGAGAAAGCACAAAGAGTGGGCACGGAGCTTCATAAACTCTACAAAGGGCCATCAGGGTCACCTGCCAGGAAATGACCATAAAATGAACATTGAGGAGAAGTTGCTCAAACTCCGCACAGCACAAGTAGAGTTGCATTTGGGAGGATGGATGTGCAGCAGAAGAGTCGGGCTGAAGAGACGCGGGTGCATTTCTGGGGTCCAGTGGCGTGCGTTACTGTGACAAGTGGCTCTGCCGATTCACTTTTAAGTAAGGAAGTTTTTCCCCCCCAGTGTTCACAGATCTTCGAGTGTTTCACTTTTTCTTGACTATCACAAGTCTGGTGGGTCACACTTTTCCATCCATGTTGTTTATATTTGGTCCAATTGCCTTTACATTTATTCACTTAAGCCAAACATCTCAGGTTGCCTTCCACAATCTTCTCACCATAAGCCGCTGTACTTTTGGCCCACTGCTCCAGACAGGACTGGTGTCACTGGGACAGGTCCACAGGCCTCCTTGGTCGCACTTGCTTGTTCAGTTCTGTCAGATTAGGGTCAGGGCTTTGTGATGGCCACTCCAGTACCTTCACCTTGGGGTCCTTAAGCCATTGGAGGTCTGCTTGGGGACCTCCTCCATTTGGAAGACCCATTGGCAACTGAACTTCATCTTCTTTGCTGGGCTATTGAGATGTTGCTGCTGTGTCTCCCCATCCTTGTCCTTCCTCGTGATGTCATCTATTTTTTGACAGTCACCCAGACCATCCTGCAACCCCCACAACATGACGCTCCCAACCCCCATGTGTGATGGTGTTTTTTGGTTTGCAGGCCTCGCTCTTTGTCCTCCAAAGACAACGGTGGCCATTATGGCCAAACAGTTCAATCCTCAGACTCATCAGACCAGAGGACATTTCTCCAGAAGGTCAGATCTTTGTCCCCATGTGTCGTTGCACACTGCAGTCTGGCTTTTTTTGATGCTGGCTTTGGAGCGGTGGGCTTCTTCTTGCTCAGCAGCCTTTCAGGTGATGTCGATGTCGGACTCGTCTTACTCATCTACCTGTGTCCTCCTCCACCTTCACGAGGTCCTGGAAATTGTTCTCAAGGATGAACCTGATTTGTGGGGGTCCACCTTTTTTTTTTTTTTAAAGAGGTCTCGGCTGATTTCTTTTGATTTTCCCATCATCTCCAGTAAAGAGGCAGAGAATTTAATGGTCGGCCTTAACATCCATCCACATGTTGGCTCCAATGAGCTATCATAAGCTTTCGCTGCCTAAAGGCTTGACATCATTTTCTGGAATTTTCCAAGGCCCACTTAACAAAGTGTATGTGACCTTGTGACCCCCCTGGACTTGTGATGTGGTCAAGAAAACGTGAGACACTCGGAGCTCTGTGAACATCGTGGCAAAAAATGACTTCTGCCCTGACAGAGTAGACATCTTCAATGATCTGCCAGATTTATAATTTGTTAGGATCAAATCTGTGGGGGGGCTTAGGATGGGAGTTTGAGAGAATTGACCCCAAGTGGATGGAAACTCCTGACTTTGACTATAAATGCATTAAAGGCGTATCGTGTCAACCCCACATGCAAAAACGCCATTTCTGGCTGGTATTTAATATTTTTGACGGCGGTGGAGGGTCCCAAACATTTCCAGAATTGCAGATTTTCCCACTGAAAGCCCCCACTTCAAAGGGGGTTCAGGTGACTGAAAGTTTCGTATTTGCATTTATCTGGTGGCCTGTGGATTTGCTCTCAGAGTCCTTGGTGTTTAACAAAAAGAACATTGTTAACCTGCAATGCCATCTTGTGTGCCGTCGAGAGTCTGACAAGACCGCCGGTCACTCTTATGGAGCTTTTAACAACGTACGCCATCTCAAACATTTCACAAGGTGCCTTTTTTATTTTAATTGTTACCAAACAAAGACAAGTGTCACAATGTCCCCTTTACCTGTTTGTTCACAGGCAGCTCCTGGGTACCACATGGCCAAAATGATCATAAAACTGATTACATCCGTGGGCAACATTGTGAACCACGACCCTGTGGTGGGCGACCGTCTGAAAGTCATCTTCTTGGAGAACTACAGAGTGTCCCTGGCAGAAAAAGGTACCCCATTTGTGTTCTCGTCTCACGGGGGGCTGGGAGGCCCGAGTAGCTGGCACAGTGAGGGCACAACCAGGGCTTTGAACCCAAATTATGCCAAAACAACAGTGAAACTGTAAATGTCGTCATCATCCCCAGAATACAGAAAAAAAAAATTCAATTAAGGTCAGAACCAAATGTTTGACCAGGATAAGAGCCCCCTGTTCATGATTTTTGCTCCTGGTTTTGAATCCGATTACTGGTTTTCAGATTTGGATTTTGTGACTTGGCCTTTTTTCATTTTTCAGTTCTCTTCTGATTTATATTTTTTGGAGTATTGTTTAAATAAAACATTATTTTTAAATGTATTTTGTTCTTGGGCCAGGGGTTTTGATGGTTCTCCTCTCCCTTTTTGGAACTATTTTCAGAAACCTGAGCCTTAATCCTTGTTCTGCTCCTTGAGTTTAGGGCTGGGCTCACAGGCGCCCTGAGGTGAAGCCTTTTTGAGTTTAATGACTTGGTGGCACATCATAAAATCACAGGGTGTGTGTTGCCTTGTTTTTATTTTTTTGATGATTGGGTCATTATTTGAGCAGTTTGGCTTTGCTAAGACCTTTCAGCTACAATTCTGTATTTCCCTTTAGATGATGTGGTCGCTAGTTACTTTGCCTTCTGTTGTTCAGATGTACTCCAACATGAGCGGACTTGAGGTCTGAGGTCCCCCCTTTTTCTGTATGAGTGACCATGTGACACCACCTAAGAAGTGTGCCCTCTCCTGATTAGTGCCCAACAACAGCAACAACATTTATTTCTGTAGGACATTTTCATACCAATGATGAGCTCAAAGTGCAAAGAGAAAAAAGACAAAATAAATAAGAATTAAAATAAGGGAACACTAATTAACATAGGATAAAAATAAGGGAGGACAGGAAAAAAAACTCCAGATGGCTGGAGAAAAAAACAAAATCTGCAGGGGGCCACGAGACCACCCAGCCCCCTCTAGGCATTCTACCTCACATAAATGACGTCAATCAGTCCTCCTGGTATTCAGGGTTCTCATGGAAGAACTTGATGATGATGGTCATGTGGACTTCTGGCCTTTAATCCATCAGTGCAGGACATCACGGTGCCCTGATCAGGTGGTGGTGGCGCAGGTCATCACCCCAGAAAACCGGAAAAAGAACAGAAGAGAGAATCGGGGTTAGTATGGAGTTTGAATATGAATACCATGAATAATAATGATAATTAATTGAATATACAGAGCATCAGGATTAAACTAAAACGAAGTTATGAGAAGGCCATGTTACACTAATGTGTTTTTATCAGTTTTTTAAAGTGCTCTACTGTATCAGCCTGGTGAATTCCTATTGGCAGGCTATTTCAGATTTGAGGTGCCTAACAGCAGAAGGCCGCCTGCCCGCCTCACCACTTCTTTTAGGTTTAGCTCTTGGAATTCTAAGCAGACCCTCATTTGAAGATCTCAGGTTACCATTTGGAATATTAGGTGTAAGACACTCTGATATATAAGATGGAGCAGATTATTTAAGGCTTTATAAACCATAAGCAGTATTTTAAAGTCAATCCTGAATGACACAGGTGACCAGTGTAGTGACATCAAAACTGGAGAGATGTGCTCAGATTTTCTTTTCCTAGTTAGGATTCTAGCAGCTCCATTCTGCACTCGTTGCAAGTGATTTATGTCTTTTTTGGGTAGTCCTGAGAGGAGTGCGTTACAGTAATCTAGTCGACTGAAAACAAAAGCGTGAATTAATTTCTCAGCATCTTTCAATGATATAAGAGGTCTAACTTCTGTGATATTTCTTAAGTGAAAAAATGCTGTCCTAGTAATCTGATTATTGTGCGATTTGAAATTCAGGTCACAGTCAACAGTTACCCCTAAATTCTTTACTTCTGTCTTGACTTTTAATCCTAATGCATCAAGTTTGTTTCTAATAACCTCATTATATCCATTATTGCCTATCACTATAATTTCAGTTTTCTCTTTATTTGAGAAAATTCCTCCTCATCCATTCAGAAACACAAGTCAGACATTGTGTTAGTGAAACAACAGAGTCGGGGTCATCAGGTGCCATTGATAAATACAGTCGTGTGTCATCAGCATAGCTGTGGTCGCTCACGTTGTGCCCTGAGATAATCTGACCTAACAGAAGCATGTAAATCGAAAAGAGCAGTGGACCCCGGATAGAGCCTTGTGGACCACCATATAGAATATCGGAGGTCTTTGAAGTATAATTACCACAACTTGCAAAGAATTTTCTCCCTGCCAGGTAGGATTCAAACCAATTTAAGACCCTGCCAGAGAGGCCCACCCACTGACTAAGGCGATTTCTAAGAATGTTGTGATCAATGGTATCGAATGCGGCACTCAAAACTCAGAGAATGTTGGTGGGCCTCTGTCTGCATTTACTACTTTAACGAGTGCAGTTTCTGTGCTGTGATTTGTTCTGAAACCCGACTGAAACTTATCAAGAATGGCAGGTTTATTGAGGTGCTCGTTTAGCTGCATGATGACGGCCTTCTCTAGAATTTTACTAGGTCAGAAATAGGGTTAAAACTTTCGAAAAGCAGAGGAGTCGAGATTATTTGTCTTCAGCAGGGGTTGAACTTCAGCAGTCTTAAGACCATCTGGGAAGACCCCCGTATCTAATGACGAGTTTACGATGTCAAGAATATTATCAATTAGCACACCTGATACTACTTTGAAAAAACTTGTTGGTATTGGGTCGAGGACGCAGGTGGAGGATCTCAGTCAAGAAATTATCTATATATATAATTCACTAAGGCAAGACAACCATGGAAAGCACGCCGGAAGGGGATTCACTGAGCCGCCGACAAGTAAGTCACCTATGGCGCACGCAGGAAGGAGCCACGCCCACCAGCTCCTGGCACCTCCGAGCCACGTTGACTGTTCATAGAGGCGTGTTTCTCATGGAGGTGAATCGCCATGTGCAGCGTGTAAAACGGTTTGCCAGGGGTATCCCATGGGATCCTTAAAACAATCCTTTACAACTGAGCTTAAAACACAATGAAGTAGGCATTCATTAAAAACCGAGTTTTCGGTTACGACGCTGTGTGTTGGTTCGTTCCGTCCATTGTTACAATGTTGCTCTTCTTGCTGATTTATTACATTACCGATTTTTCAAATGTTAATTTTCTCCCTGTGCTTATAAATAATTAAAAACCGGCCTGATTATGCGGCGTATGGTACGCCACGGGTTGGCTAGTTTTATATAAATCAGGTAAATCTATCCTGGTGAAAGAATTTAATTTGTTTATAACTGAGTGCTGGCACTAAAGAGGATCAGTGTTGGGGAGGTATACTATATTATTTCTAATATCATTAATTTTGTGATTAAAAAATACAGCAAAAGCCTCACAAGTTTCACTGGAGGTATTTTGGAGGCTTTCCATTGAGTGACCTGGTTTAGCAGACCATCAATCGTAGAGATAAGACTCTGGATTACCAGCTTTGTTATTTATAATTCTCAAGACGGACCGTCTTATTGTATTCTGTTATTTTAGCCTGCAATATCTCATAATGGATAGTTAGTTTTAGTTTTCCTCCATTTACGCTCAGCTCTCCGGCATGTTCTCTTTAGATCAGACACTCTTTGGGTCTTCCACGATATAACAATGCTAGAAGATTTTTTAATTGTCTTTTCAGGTGCGACTCTGTCAGCAGCAGCAGCTCTCGCCCTAATATTAAAATGTTCTACCTTACTATTCACATAGTGCAAAGTTCCCACAGTCAGGTTTGTGACTTCAGGCTGTCACCTCTGGTGATGCATTATGGGGCCTTCCCACTGCAGAAATGTTTTTCAGGAACCAGAGACCACCTGCTAAATTGTAGCACTCCCACCGCAGGAGCTCAGGCCATTTGTAGTTCCTGGTACTTGTTTTAGCTCCTCCTTCTGGGTGTGTACTTCTCGTTCAACCAGGATCTCTCGTGGGTGGGGCTCAGCTGATGATTTGTGCTGATTGGTTGACAACTTACAAATGTGTTACTCGTTTGGTGCGCCATGATGTGCGATAATCTCCTCTGTGAAGTCCCAAACGCCTCGAAGCAATAAGGTGCAGGGGTCCCCCGTGATCTCCTAGCCGCCCCATACTTCACATCCCGTCACTCTTCATAGCTGCCTCTCTAGCACACCTCATTGAAGCGATCGTCTCCCCGGTGAAGGCCAGAGGACCCCAAAGCAATAAGTGGGGTCTCCCATGAACTTCCAAACACACCTCACTTCACCCTGCTTCACTCGTTTTTTTTTTCTTTTTTTTGTTCCATGCATCCTATTTTGCATAAAGGTCAGAGTTCTGGTTTATGTCGTGGGAACACAACACACAAAAGTGGTAAGGGACCACAAGGGGTGCAGGGCCTACTCATTGGCTCCTGTGGTGGGCCAGCACTTTATGTTTTAATGTACTAGCTACACCTTACTGTTGAAGACACATAATGGAATACATTTAAAAATGGAGCTCCTGGCACATCTCAACCTCTGTTGTCTTACACGTACCCTCAGCGTTTCCTACACCTTTCCTCAGTACTGTCGTGTGTCTCGACCTCCTCTCTCGATCCGCTCTCGTGAAGCCAGCTTCTCAGACTCTGTCACTGTGAGGCTCCTTGTTTGCCTCTCAACCATTTCTTTTATACCACCAAAGGTAGATGTGCCCCCCATACCTGCTGTGAAAACATCATCGGTATTCTGCCGAAGGCCTCCCGTCCTTTGAAGGCTTTAGTATTTAATAACGCTTGGTAGTTCGGTACGACAAAGACGACAAAGTGAGTGACGTGATGCTCCTTTTCTGTAAAGACTAGACATTAAGCCTGTTACAATAACGGCCACTAGAACAGTAGTGCATATACATCAGTAGGAACAGTCGATATTAAATGGCAAGGGACCTTGACCTCATTCTGTTGGTTGTCTTCATTTTTGTTGTTAAAAATATTTTTGTAAGAAGCCTGAAGTAAAATAATATTAAAAATAAAATAGAAACATATATGGCAATACAGTAAGTATAATTAATTAATGCCTTAGTGTAAAACTTTGTAATACACAATATATGAAGAAGATATTTAGGAAAAAGTTTTTATTTTTTTACCTCATGAAATTTTTGTATAAAATTTCATCATAGACAACATTTCTTGTAAATATTCTGTCTGAGTTTGGCAACAGTTTGCCTTGTTCAGGACCATCTACAACCTTGAGAACAACATCTGGAGAACTTCTAACTCTTGATAATGCCACATATAACTGACTGACGTGGCTGAATGCTGGTTCTGGTAAGTAAATGGCAACTTTTTCTAAGGTTTGCCCTTCAGCTTTATTAATTGTTATGGCAACGGCTAATGTAACTGGAAATTGTCACCTTCTTAAGGTAAAGGGTAAATTAGTAGAGGATGGAGCCAAATCAATACGGGGAATATTCTGACGCTCATTTTCTTTTTCTTCAATCGATCTATTTGCTCGTATTTTTCTTTGTCTAACCCTAACCTTAACCCTAACCCTAACCCTTTCTTTTGTTGGTGTTTACTTGCTGAGCTGACCGTTCTTCCAGGAGATGTTGCTTATGTACGATCTGAGTGTCTGTGTCTTTTGTCCTACTTGACGTGTCCTTTTTTTTTTGGGTGGCATGTTGTTAGTAGATAGTTAGTTAGTAAACATGCACGGGGCAGTATGTGTGGCGTCTCCCCAGCAACAGATTTTATGTGCGCGGCCGCGACTACCCAATCGGCACTCTCCCCAGCAATGCTGTCCTTTATTTGCTTATCATGCGTGTGTGCCCAGCTTCCAGTGTGTGTGCATCCACGGTGCCATGCAGATCACACTGAGCTCCGCACATGCCCACTTCAGCAGAAGACGCACACACACGGACACCCGGACGCATTATTGAAGAGGATAAAAACAACGTTCACAATCAGGAAGTGAACAACTTCACACCTCTGAAGTATTGTGCCATCGTCCTTATAACTGGCCAATCGGAACAAAGCCAAACTGACCAATCAGATTGCTCAGAAGAAGCAGACACCCTCCCACACACTCTCTCTGCCTCAACTCTGATGAATTCCAAACCTCCGATGGCACTGAACATTCCAAACCAAAGCTGAATGTTCCCCTTTCTCAAGCGCCCCCCCCCTTTCCCTTCGGCTTCTCTTTGTTTTATCCAACAACTTAAATGGCGCCCTTCCCTTTTCTGACATCTCAAAGGCCTCCACTTCAAGCCTCGTCTCTTTTTTTTTTGCAGTGGTCCCAGCCGCTGACCTCTCGGAGCAGATCTCCACCGCTGGAACAGAAGCCTCTGGTACAGGGAACATGAAGTTTATGCTGAATGGAGCCCTCACCATTGGCACCATGGATGGTGCCAATGTGGAGATGGCAGAGGAAGCTGGGGAGAAGAACCTCTTCATCTTTGGCATGCGGGTTGAGGATGTAGAAGCCATGGACAAGAAGGGGTGAGTGGGTTTGTGCAGTGAAGTGGAGGAGCCGCTGTTCTGGTACGGAGGGAGGCCTCCACGTCCTTTCGAGATTCGATATCCGCATGTGAACTTGTTCCGGATGTTCAGCGTTTTGAATCCTGCGAGTGGGGCTCGAGCTTTTGGTTGCTGCCACTCTCCCTAACCTGTTTTTGTCACTCACAGGTACAACGCGAAGGAGTACTATGACAGGATCCCAGAGCTCCGGCAGGTGATCGACCAGATCAGCAGCGGCTTCTTCTCTCCAAAACAGCCTGACCTCTTCAAGGACGTCGTCAATATGCTGATGAACCACGACAGGTAAAGAACGTTAGGACAGTTGGACAAGAAGAGGCCATTCATCCCAGCATGTTGAGAGTCCTGCTCTCCAGACTCGTTCCTGCCCTCTGCAGCGTGTAGATGGTCTCAGAAGGTGTGTAGGGGTTCACCTCAGTACCCTCAGTCCTTCATCTACGTGAGGATGACACATGGGTCCCTGTTCCTTGGTGACCTTTTCCTCCTCCCGTTTGCCTCCACTGAAAACACAAACGATCCCATCATCTGCACGGTTCTCATGAAAAAGACGTTTTGTGTTCTTCGTATCTGGTGGTCTGTCCTCTGATAGGCAAATTCTTAGAAATGACTAACCACAAAATGGCATCTTGAACGGATAATCCCCACAGCCAGGGATGGAGGAAGCAGCTACTCATGTAACGACGTTCCAGAGCACGATGTCCGCTTTTTAGACCCCACATGCATGGCTGCCCTGTAACATCATCTTCCTGGTCTCTTCCCTGCATAGTCTCATCACTAGTCCTGTCTCGCGCTGCTCACTTGGGGGTCTGTCAGTGGCCACTCAATCAAAAATTTACGCAGACATTGGGAATAAAGTGCAGATGCCACACAACTGGGCATGGGAATCAAACCCAGAATGTTAGACCTGCCACTGCAGGAGCCCTTTCGATGACATGTCACATACGACAGAAGGAGGACGTGACTCAGTTAGCTGTGGCGTTTCTGTTGGCCTATAAACTGCATCGAGACCCTCTACTTTGAAAGCAGAATGTTCTCAGCCTCCTGTTTGATGTTCTCCTCATTCTCTTCTGCCACAGGTTCAAAGTGTTTGCCGATTATGAAGCTTACATCAGCTGCCAGGAGAAGGTCAGCAACCTCTATAAGGTGGGTTGGCACTGCCACCACATTGTGACACTCATTTCTGTCAGGGGCCTGTCTGTGCACATGTGTATGGACAGGGCTGGTCCATGTGAGCAGGTGTGCCCAAGAGAAGTGTGCCAAACAAAACTAAAGGCAGAAGACCCCCCATCATGGCGTTCTATTAGAACAATCGGACGAGGACAGGCCATTCAGCCCCACAAAGCTCGCCAGTCTTGTCCACTTAATTCTTCCAAAATCACATCAAGTCGAGTTTTGAAAGTCCCTAAAGTCCTCCTGCCCACCACACTACTTGGTCGCTTATTCCAAGTGTCTGTCGTTCTTTGTGTAAAGAAAAACTTCCTAATGTTTCTGTGAAATTTCCCCTTACATGTTTCCAACTGTGTCCCCCGTGTTCTTGATGATCTCATTTTAAAGTCACCGTCTCAATCCACTGGACTAACTCACTTCATCATTTTAAACACTTCACTCGGGTCTCCTCTTCATCTCTCTAAAGGCTCAGCTCTTTTAATCTTCTCTCATAACTCATCCCCTGTAGCCTCCCCATAATCAGCCTAGTCGCTCTTCTCTGGACCTTCTCTTGTGCTGCTTTGTCCTTTTTGTAGCCTGGAGACCCAAAACTGCCCACCGTACTCCAGATGAGGCCTCACCAGTGTATTATAAAGCCTGAGCAGAATCTCCTGTGACTTGTACTGCACACATCAAGGCGCTATATAATCTGACAGTCTGTTAGCCTTCTTAATGGCTTCTGTACACTTTGTTTGGAAGTCGATAGCTTAGAGTCCACTACGACTCCTAAATCCTTCTCATAAGGTGGACTCTCAATTTTCTGACCGCCCATTGCGTATTCAGACCTCACATTTTTACTTCCTATGTGTGATTCTTTACATTTACTGACATTAAATTTCATCTGCCCAAGCCTGTCTGCTGTCCAAGTCCTTCTGTGATGATATAACGGATTCCAAATGATCTGCTAATCCACCTGTCTTGGTATCATCATACAAAGACAACCAGCTTGTTCCTTATATTCCTATCTAAATCATTTATATAAATTAAAAATAGCAGTGACCCCCGCACTGCCCCCTGCTGGTCACCACTCTTAACATCGGCCAGTTCTGATGAGGTTCCTCACACCATCACACTCTGCTTCTTGCGTCAATTCTGCACCCATCTAATAACATCACTCTGAACTGCCACTAGTTTTAGTTTGATGCCCACCCTCTCATGTGGCACCTTATCAAATGTTTTCTGAAGCATTTGTTCTCATGTTACTACCGCGTTCACCAAGACCAGTCATATCCTCTACCAGTGCACCGCTCACTGCGTCTTGTGCCCGTGCTGACAGTCAAATGATTGCTGAACATGAGGTGCCTACAGCGATGCACCAATAGATGAGACACATTAAGACCAAGATCTGGACATGTCCACCCTTGCTGACCCCATTCTTTACTGTTACTTTGTTGGTTATTTTAGTGTTTTATTTTAAAGATCCAACACTTCCAAAGTGGTACAGTGCCCTCCGCCACCTTTTATAATGGAATTATGATGACATCACATGGTACACTTCTTACGCTGCACACACACACACACTCCATCCATGTCTTACTGCTTATCCAGGTCATGAGGCAGCAGTCTAAACAAAGTTCACCAGATGTCTCTTTTCCCCACCAACTCCTCCAGGGATATTCTGAACCATTTGCAGGCCAACGAGGAGATATAATCTCTCTATGGTGTCCTAGGACTGAAGGGAGGTGTCCAGGTGGCATCCTAATTAAATGCCCAAACCAACCTCAGGTGGCCCCTTTCAATATGGAGGAGGAGTAGCGGCTCAACTTCAAGCTTCTCCAGAATTTTCTGAGCTTCTCGTCCAATATCTGAGCCCAGGCGCCCTGCGAAGGAAGCTCATTCCACCACTTGCATCCATGATCTACAGTAGTTCTTTCAGTCACCACCCAAAGCTCATGGTCATAAGTGAAGGTAGGAATGTAGTCTGCCTGTTGATCTCTTGGTCCCTTCTTGCCTCGCTCTCAGATACTTAAACTCCTTCACTTGGGGTAGCACCTACACCTCCACCACAACCTGAAGAGGACCCTCCACTGTTTTCCAGCTGAGAACCATGACCTCAGACTTGGAGGCGCTGATCCTCCTACTGATCACGTCACACTCTGACACAAAATGCCCCAGTGCACACCTGGACGTTTGCACCCGATGAAGTTAACAGGTACCACAGCACCTGCATGAAGCAGCGATGCAATCCTGAGGTCCCCAAGCTGGACCCCCTCCAAGAAATCCTAGGAGTTATGTTGTCCAGGGCATCTGCCCCATTCAGAGTCAGCTAAGGCAAATTGGTCGTAATATGAGGGATCAAAGTGTAAGAGCAATTCACATGACTTTTACAACAAGGAGCATCAAGGACCAAGTGACCTCACCTGCAAAAGGGTCTGGAGGACCACATCAAGCATTCAGGCCCCACCCCTTCTAACAGAATTTCTGGTGTAGGCTCTGCCCCCACTGACATCACCTCGGGCTATGGCAGCATCTCTTTTGATGCTCTGTCACTTCTGGCAAGATCTCTGGTACACACTCTGCCCTTTCAGATGACTCCTTCTTCTCAGGCTCTGACACTTCATACAGCATCTCCTGCTCACGTCCCTCCACTTATTGCTGCATCTCTCGTTCAGGCTTTACACCTTCTTATAGAATTTCTACAACAGGCACCACCCCCACTGACAGCACCATCTAATCAGGCTCCACCCCTTCAGACAGGTCCTGCTAAGGCACCACCCCTACAGACTGTGCCATCAGATCAGGCTCCACCCCTTCAGACAGGTCCTTCCGCTAAGGCACCACCCCCTCTGACAGCACCATCTAATCAGGCTCCACCCCTGCCAAGACACTGCGCCTTCTGATCAGGCCCCGCCCCTTCAAATGGCTCCTTCTGCTCAGGCTCTGACTCTTCAGACAGCATCTCCTGCTCAGGTCCCTCCCCTTCTTGTGGTGTCCCTCATTCCGGCTGTACCCCTTCTAATAGAATTTCTGACACAGCCCCTCCAACAGCGCCTTCTGATCAGACTCCGCCCCTTCACACAAGTCCTTTTGATCAAGCACTGCCCCTTCAGACAGGGTTTTCTGATCAGACTCCGCCCCTTCAAACACCATCTCTAGTACAGGCTCCACCCCTTCTTGGGGTATCACGTGTTCAGGTCTGTGTAGCCCCACTTGCAGTGTTTTGCTCTTCTGATTGGCTGTTGCCTTATGGTGCCTGGTGGTGGACGCCGTCTCTGAATTAATGTCTGTGCCAGTCGGAGGAGTAACAAAGGATTCTCCATGATGGTACAGAATTTTTTTGTTGTTGTCTACCCCTCAGCCTTTGTCACGGTCATCAAGATTAAAGTCCCAATTTGATCCGTTTGTTTGTCGCCCTGTTTCTCGTTTTCACAGAATCCAAAGGAATGGACCAAGATGGTCATCAAGAACATTGCAGGCTCTGGCAAGTTCTCCAGTGACCGCACAATTTCCGAGTACGCCCGGGAGATTTGGGGCGTGGAACCTTCCAGCGTCAAGATCCCCGCCCCCAACGAGTGAGCCACACTGGACACACAGGCCACTGGCTCCGCAGCAGCAGCAGCAGCAGCGTGCACTTCAGGGACGGCAGTCTCACTGCAGCTTCTGGAAGCTTCAGTGGCAACTGCTGCCCACCAGATGGCCTTGGCTTTACGATGCCTGCGGGTGGAGAGGATGAGGAGCGGGAGGCACCTTTGTTTTGTAGAGTAGGAAGTCGTCCGTCGTCATCGTGTGATTTGAACTAAGTAGGTCGAGTGTGACAATAGGCGACTAGGAGGGGGGGTTTTGGGGAGAGAAAGAGCGCACTCTGGTCCTGTCCAACCTGCAGCTCCACACTTAGGGACGTCCTGCTGTCCCCACTCCATGAGTCCAGTTTATAGCTCAGATATCAGGCAAGACCCATCATTGAGGAGACGCAGGCTGGACGTTTGATTTTTGTAGGGGGAACGGGAAGTCGGTGGGGTGTTTTAAAGTTTCAAATGTCCACTTTGCACCTGCTGGCAAACCCTGCAGTGGACGCTGGTTGTGCTGCTAGCCTGCCATTTATCATGCATGTGTGTGCGTGTGGGTGTGTGTGCCGCAGTTGTATATGCGCAGCTAAAGGTTGGTAGCCATTGGCCGTCCAACATCGCACCGAGTCCACCTTGACCAACCACGTCGGAGCGACTCGCATCCAGGGAGAAGAAAATCGTCGATCCGTCCTTAGGGTGACATCGTTTGTGGCTTTGCACATTAATTTGCGTCCTTACCCCGTGTAAGCGTTGAACCCCGCGGGTGTAAAGAAAAGAAAGCGGGTGGCCGTGGTAATAAAATTGGGTGCTGCTCTACACTTGTTCAGTGAGACTGAATTATTCTGAATGGTTCAAGGGACCCCTTAGTGGTGGAGTTGAAGTGCCCACAAAATGGAGAGGGGGGGGGTCAAGAGTTGGGGTTTTCAGATTTTCAACCAATTGATTTGCATTCCGTCCTCGGCCTTGTACCGCCATTCTTGTGACTGCAGACGAGTGGCATAAATGACATTTCACTGCTTTGATGTTGGACGTGTTCACCAGATCCCCACCTAGGAGACCCCAGCCATGATGAAGAGAATGGTGTGACAAATGCTGGCTTTGTGGTGGGCCTACCTCCTCAGCTTTTTGCCATTATTAACAGAGTGATGGATGGATGGGCACATGGTGAGTACGACGACGTGTAGCAAGGGGGGCAGCAAGGCTGACTGAGAAGACCCCCGGGAGGTCCCGAGTTTGATGTGTGAGAATGCCAAAACAGAGAGGGAGGGTGGGCTCAAGTGACAATGCAGTGAAGGAATGACATTGTCAAGCCCACTTCATCCTATTTGAGTTCACCAGGGAGAGCACTGGGGCCAAAGACCTCACCCTGCATGTGACACTGGTCTGCCGCAATGCTGTTGGCCTCGACTCTGGGGAAAAAAAACACTTAAAGGAGTCACAATGGACCACCAGGTTAGGGAGAGAGGTCAGGTACCACTAGGAATAAATAACTAAAACGTGACCTCCAGTCCTGGGACAGCTCAATAGTTAAGGCAGTGGACACAGCGAGGGGCTCCACAAGTCACAACCCGATGGCCACTTGAGGCCTCCTCCTGCTGTTCTTCATGTCATCACATGGACAGGCTGGCCATGACACTGGGGGAGGGGGGACCTTCTTGGGTTCGGACACTGCCACTCTCAACCAGTGGAGCTCATGAAGTTAGGCTCAGTGTTGTGAAAAAGTGTTTGCCCCCTTCCTAATCTCTATGTGTGCATCTGTGACACAATGAATGCCTGCAGACCATCAGCCAAATAGAGAAAGGAAGCCTGAGAGAACACAAAATGCGGTTTTTAAGTCAGAACCTGGATGGTCCAACAACCCCAGTCACCCATGTGAAAAAGTAATTGCCCCCAGCGTTTTATGGGTTGCAGCAACAATTGCAACTAAACACTTTTTCCCATCATCTGACGGCCAGTTTTCACGTCACACTCGTCCTTTAGCGTCATTCGGGCACATTGGCAGGTTTGCAAGCGTCATCTGTTTACTTCTACGCATCAAGTCAGGACTTTGACTCCAAAACTGTACACTTGCTTTTGTGTTCTGGTGATCCAAATACCCTTCAGCTTCAGGTCACAGACTGGTGAGCAGATCTTCTCTTTAAGAATATTCTGCTAAAGCTCTGGCTTCCTGCTTCCTTCAATCACGTCAAGACGTCAGAGCATCTCCTCCCCATCTCTCCACGTTTTGGTGCAGACCTGATGTTCCGACTGTCCACCAGCAGACATGGCGAGTCCCCCATCTTGTCCCACGGGTTCTACTTTTGACTCCTCTGTCGTTATTCCAAACACTTGGGGATCATCCTGGTGTTCATCTTGGATGGCTGAGGTTTCCATTTTGCTGCTCTCCCCTCATCATCAGCGCTGACCTCAGCTGAGGCTACGGTGGCCTGCAGTTCTCTGGATGTTCTTCTGAGATCCTCTGTGATGTCCGGAATGAGTCACTGCTTTGGGGTCAGTTGGGCAGGCCTATAAAAAAAAATATCACCCGCCAAGTCTTCACACAACAATGCCACGGAAAAAAACTGCTCTGGACTTGTAAAGTGTCTTACTATGAAAGGCGCTATATAAAACGACAAGGACTTTCAAATTCCCACCACTGCTGTGCCATGTGATCCCGGCTGAGTTACATCACCTGCCATGGCTTCCCAGCACCAGGGTCACGGAAACAACAGCTCTGGGTTTACTATGAAAGGCGCTATATAGAATCAAAACTCCAAGTCCCACTTTGTGTGTAAATTCAACCCAAACACAAGCAGAGTAAAGCATCATCCTTACCATTAACACAGTGAGGCATTCTGGGAGCAGACCGGACAAATTGGGCAGCCTTACTTTTTATTACAAAAAAGAACAATACATAAAATTGTGTTCAGTTTGCCATTTCAAGTGTTTCCCAAAGAAGAAAAATTTAAAGTAACACAATTGAGAAAAGAAGGGGATGGGCGTGGGGGGGATCACATTCTGTTAAAATGACAACAGAAATCAGGGATGTGCTTAGAGGCCATTCTGGAATTGTTCAAATTTACAGCAGTCTGCGTGAATTCGGGGCTCACAGGGCATCAGTCACGTGACCTCACGCCTCTCGGGACGCCGACAAGCAAGTGCATCTGATGGGAAGTCGGCGACACAAACTGGAAAACGGGCAGCTGCCAAAAACGAAAACCAATTCAAGACCCCACCGTTCTAACAGCGAGGAGCAAAGCGCCACCGGTGACAAGTGCTGACCGATCGCCAGGTGTGGGCGCC
Organism: Polypterus senegalus; assembly: GCF_016835505.1. Taxonomy (NCBI): domain Eukaryota; kingdom Metazoa; phylum Chordata; class Cladistia; order Polypteriformes; family Polypteridae; genus Polypterus; species Polypterus senegalus. The sequence continues at coordinate 5,445,826 of NC_053169.1, forward strand.
CACCCTCGACCTGAAAACCTCAAGTCATCAGAGAGCAAATAATGGTAAATAATTAGAATCGTGCCACTAGGTGGCGCTGCATTGGGCCTGACGACAGAGTCGATTAGCTCGAGTGAACAGCCTGGCGTGAAATTAAAGCATCAAATGGGTCAACACTCGCCAATCAAATTTCAGGACTCATTTTTATGAATAAATGACAAAACAATGGCTCTCAATTCATCAGGGAGAAGAGGGCAGCATAGCGCAAAACAACAACAGGGCCACCAGGGGGCATGACGATTGAGATATTACCTCTGAGCGGCCAGTCAAACAGGTCGAGACTCGTCAGTCGATGAAATTCAGGCCTCGTTTTTATGATCAAGTCCCAAAACGATGACATTGAACTCAATGGTGAGGAGAAGGCGCTGTAGTGCAAACAACGGTAAATAATTAGAACGACACCACCAGGAGGCGCTACAGTGAGGCTGACTATTGAACCGATTACTTTGAGTGGATGGACACGAGTTAAACAAAAGGGTGGACACTCGTCAACTGATGAATTTCAGACTCATTTTTATTAACGTTTCTAAAACAATGACTTCCAAGACTCATTTATATGTATGAGGGCCAAAACGATAACTCGAGGTCGAGGAGGAAAGTGCAGTGCAGATAAAACTAATTAATGACCAGCCGTTGAGATGATTACTTTAGAGCGGCCAGTCAAATGGGTCGAGACTCGTCAGTTTTACAAACGGGCGTTAAAATGGTGACTGTGAAGGTACCTGCGAGGACAGTTCACTTCAGCTCAAACAACGGTAAATAATTCGAATGACACCAGCAGGGGGAGCTACACTAGGATTGACTATTGAATCGATTACTTAAGATGGATGAACACTTTGGAGTGGCGGGTCAAACGGGTCGAGACTCATCAGTCGATGAATTTCAGGACTCAATTTTATTAACATTCCTAAAAGGATGATTTCCAAGTCACTGGTGAGGTGAGCGCGCTGTAGTGCAAACAACGATAAGTCGAACGATACCACTAGGGGGCGCTACAGTGAGACCGACTATTGAATCGATTACTTTGACTGGATGGTCACGACATAAACGAAAGGATCAAATGGATCAACGCTCGTCAACTGATGAATTGCCAGACTCATTTTTATGTATGAGGACCAAAACGACGACTCGAGGAAGAAAGTGCAGTGCAGACAAAACGAATTAATGAGCAGCCATTGAGACGATTACTTTGAGCGGCCAGTCAAATGGGTTGAGACTCATCAGTTCATCAGCTTCCAAACTCGTTTTTATTAACGGGTCCCAAAACGAAGACACTGGTGGGGAGAGCGCACTATAGTGCAAACAACGATAAATACATTGAATGATACCACCAGGGGGAGCTACACTAGGACTGACTATTGAATCGATTACTTAAGATGGATGGATACTTCGGAGTGGCGAGTCAAATGGCTCGAGACTCACCAGTCGAATTTCCAGACTCATTTTTACATATGAGTGCCATAATGATGACTCTTAGGTCATGGAGGAGAGTGCAGTGCAGAGCAGAGCAAACGATGGCAACTAATTAATGACGATCGAGACGATTACTTTGAGCGGCCAGTCAAATGAGTCGAGACTCATCAGTCGATGAATTTCAGGACTCATTTCTATTACAAGTCCTAAAAACGATGACTTTCAAGTCACTGGTGAGGAGAGTGCACTCTTAACTCAAACGATGGTAAATTAGAGCGATACCACCAGGGGGAGCTACAAAGAGGCGGACTATTGAATCGATTACTTTGAGTGGATGGTCACGAGTTAAACAAAAGGGTGGACACTCGTCAACTGATGAATTTCAGACTCATTTTTATGTACGAGGGCCAAAACGACGACTCGAGGTTGAGGAGGAAAGTGCAGTGCAGACAAGACTAATTAATGACCGGCCATTGAGACGATTACTTTGAGCTGCCAGTCAAATAGGTTGGGACTCGTCAGTCGATGAGCTTCTAGGCTCAATTTTATTAACGGGTCCTAAAATGATGACGGTCAAGCCACTGGTGAGGAGAGTGCACTCCAGCTCAAACAACCATAAATAATTTGAATGAAGCCACTAGTGGAGCTACACTAGGAGTGACTATTGAGTCGATGTCTTGAGATGGATGAACACTTTGGAGTGGAGGGTCAAATGGCTAGATGGATTTCCAAGACTCATTTTCACCTACGAGGGCCAAACAGACGACTCTTAGGTTGTGGAGGAAAGTGCAGTGCAGAGCAAACAATGGTAACCAATTACTGACGGTCGACAGCCGGTCAAACACGTTGAGACTCGTTAATCGATGACTTTCAGGACTCGTTTCCATTCTCGAATCTTGAAAACAATGAGGAGAGTGCAGTGCCAACAACGCTAAATTACTAGATTGGTGTCATTAGAAGACGCTACAATGGCCCTGACTTGGAGTCGGTTATTTCTGAGTGAATCGTCAGGTGTTAAATGAAAGGATCAGATGGGTCGACGCTCGTCAATCGATGAATTTCAGGACTCGCTTCTATCCTTGAGTCCTAAAAACGAGGAGGAGAGCACAATGCAGAACATACAATGACACATAATTAGAGTGGGTGTCACTACAAGTGGACTGACAGTTGAGTCGATGACTTGGATGATCAGGTGGCAAATTAAACGAGCGAATGGGTCAATGCCCATCATTCGAGGAATTTCACGACTCACTGCACCCATAGCTGTCAACACGATGGCTCTCAAGTCACCAGGGAGGAGGAGTGCAATGATAATAATCAGAATGCAGCCACTAGGGGGAGCTACAATGGGACGGAGTACTCAGACAATGTCTTCTGAGTGGCCGCCCAAACAGGTCGAGACTCGTCAAGTGATAAACTTCAAGATTCATTTCTGTCACCAAGCCCCACAAACGACGTCATCACGGAGGAGAGTGCAGCGCAGAGCCAACGGCGGTAAATAATCAGAGTGGTGCCACTACGAGGGGCTACAGTTGGGCTGACTGCGGAGTCGATTACTTCTGATTGGCCGGTCAAACAGCTCACGACTCTACAACTGATGAATTTCAGGACTCATTTTGATCCTCGGGGCCCTAAAACGATGGGCCGGACTATTTAGTCGATCATGTTGAATGGCGAGTTAGATCAAAGGGGCCGACGCTCATCAATTGAATTTCAGGACCCATTGTTATCTACGAGTGTAAGAAATGTTGGCTTGTAAGTCGAGGAGGAGAGTTCAGTGCAGAGCAAACCAATGACTTACTGGCGACTGAGACGATTACGGTCAAGGAGGTCGAGACTCGGCTATCGATGAATCGCTGGACACGCACGAATGCCAAGAGAACTGCGTTTGCAAGGAGACTGGTGGGCGTGGCTTCGGTGATTATGCTAATAAGTTTGATTAGAAAGAAGCCGCGCCATCCAGAGTGGAGTAGGAAACGTGAACCACATGATGTCACAAAAAAACTGAATTAAAAAAATAGAGTGAATTAAAAAAAAAAAAAAAATGTTAAATTCGCTTTAATCTGAACAAACTGAAGTGCGACTCCATGCCAGGGAGTGTCACTGTATAGTGGGTAACGGCCCGTCATTTTGAATAATTTGGAAGTGGACAACGGCAAGGATGTCACTACAATTACCACCTCCTCTTCCTCCTCTTCCTCCTCAAACACAGCTGCAGTCAGCTATGCGGCGCACTCGGCTATCCTGCCACCATTTAAAGGCAACCCGTCGGGCACCCACCAGGACAAATGTCCATTTCAGGATCACCCGTTGGAGCAAAACTTACAACCGTGGAGGAGCAATGGGTATGGGAAGTCCAGGCTTATGAAGCAATTCCAATTTTCATCAATTTGAAAAAGGAAAACAAAAAGAGCAAAGACAGCTTTATCCTTAGGACCTTTAGCTCACTTTACCCTTCCCACTGTCGACAGGATGCTATGCTTTATCTTACCAGGCTGGAGCCCAGTTTGCGGTGACCAGCCGCTCATTTAAAATTGTGTCTTCAGGGTACAAAACGTTCACCAGAGAGAGAGAGAGAGACAGAGCGCAGCGGGGGTCCGACAGCACGTGTCCACAAGTCGCTCCTGTGAAAGCCTGATGACCAGCGAGAAATGAAACTGGCAGGCCTCCTCAGACAGCGCCACCTAGCAGGAGACCTCAAGTACGTCAGCAAGCCATTTTCAGTCCACTGCTTTGCACTCCTCCTCGGCGCACGTTGTCTTTTCTTCGGGTTCGGATACCCAGCCTCTTGGTTGTCGTAAGCACACGTTCCTGTCCCGTCATGCCAAGGCAATCACCTGTCTCTGTCTTTGCTCTCAGTTTGAAAGGAATGATTCAAAGGTCTTCTCACCCGGGCTCAGGTGACAGGAATTCCAACAACCCAAGGACAGTCAGAAGTTATGCGTGTAAGCCGGCTGTGCTCAGGAAGTCCCTAAGGATGGAGAGAAAAAAACAAAAAAACAAAATAGAGATGAGCCAGTGGGGGGCAGCAGTTCTCAGACCACAAGTGTACAATTTAAACAATGCCATGGCCAAAGACAGGAGAATGACCTGTTGAGGGTGCTCAGCCACTAGGGGGCCACATTATTAACTTCAGTCAAAGTCTCATCTTCTCAATCCACTTTTCCTGATGAGGGTCTTGGCATGGAGCCCAAGTGCCATGGGCAATCAGAGGTCAAATGACCTGCCAAGGGTGATGGTACAAGCAAGCGCTCAGCCACTACAGGGCCACATTACCACTGAGAGTCAATGCCATGTGTGGCAATGAGAAGTTCAAATGACCAGCTGCGGGCCTGTGAATGAGCAATTACTGTACTAAGGTGCCCCATTGCCATCAAGGGCAATGAGATGTGAAAAGACCTACTGAGGGTCATAAACAAGCAAGTGCTCAGCCACCTGAACGCCATCCTGGGACAAGACCACTGGCACTTTCAGACTACCATGTGCTTTTAACAACATAACAATCATAAATCCAATTTTTTTCTGTTTAGGGTGGCAGGGGGCTGATGCCTATCCTGGCACAACAGGGAAGGATCCGGCCTTAGATGGCACACCCATTCTTCACAGGTCCTGCTCACGCACAGAGCTAATTAACCAAACCTGAACATCTGTGCCAACACAACATCACTGCATTCAAACCCAGAATGCTGGATCTGTGAAGCTGCGTGCCACCCTCTCGTGTGCTTAGAAAGGGCAGAGTCACCAAGTGCATGGGGGTGTCCTGATGATCTGCCATGTGGACGATGTGCCAGCTGTGGACATGAGTGCCCCTAGTGGTTTGAAATGATGAACTGTGGAGCACAAGGCTATGTTCCCAGTCCACTCCTCACCAGGCAGCACCCTGTAACATGCCAGTCGGCTTCATAGACACTCACTGGCCACTTTATTAGGTACACCTGCTAGTTACTGTGAATATCTAATCAGCCAATCACATGGCAGCAACTGACTTCATTTTGGCCTGTAGACATCGTCAAGACCACCTGCTGAAGTTCAAATTGAGCATCAGAATGGGGAAGAAAAGGGACTGATGTGACTTTAAATGTGGCATGGCTGTTGGTGCCAGGTTCATTTTCAGGAATTTTCACACACAACCATCTGTAGGGTTTACAGAGAAGGGTCTGAAAAAGTGAAAATATCCAGTGAGTGGCAGTTCGCTGGGTAAAAATGCCTTGTTGATGCCAGAGGTCAGAGGGGAACGGCTAGACTGGTTCAAATTGATAGAAAGGCAACAGGAACTGAAATAAGCACTGAAGAGCAGCTCTGAACACACAACACGTCAAACCCTGAAGCAGGTGGGCTTCAGCAGCAGGAGACCACACCAGGTGCCACTGCTGTCAGCTATGAAAAGGCAACTTAGGCCACAATTCACACGGGCTCACCACAACTGGACAACAGAAGACTGGAAAAACGTGGCCTGGTCTGCCGAGTCTTCATTTCTGCTGCCATATTGTGATGGTAGGGTGAGAATTTGGCATCAATAGCACTAAACCAGGGATCCATCCTGCCTTGTATCAATCGCTCATCCTGGTGGTGGTGGTGTGATGGTGTGGGCGATACTTCCTTGGCACACTTTGGTCCCCTTAGTACCAACTGAGCATATTTTTAATGCCACAGCCTACTTGAGTATTGTTGTCCATCCCTTTATGACCGCCATCTTCTGATGGTTCCTTCCAGCAGGACAACGTGCCATATGTCACAAAGCTCAATTCATTTCAAACTGGTTTCTTGAAGGTGACAATCAGTTCACTGGTCTCAAATGGCTTTCACAGACACCAGAGCTCAATCCAGTAGAGCACCTTTGGGATGTTCTGGAACGGGAGATTGGCATCATGGATGTGCAGCTGACAAATCTGCAGCCCCTATGTGATGCCGTCATGTCAGAGTGGACCAAAATCCCCGAGGAAGGTTTCCAGCGCCATGTTGAATCTACACTACAAGCAAGGTGTACCTCATAAAGTGGCCGGTGTGTGCACATGTATGAATTGCTCAACCTCTAAATCCCATTTTTAACAGCCAATGCAGCCCTTTTCCTGTTTATACAAACCTGCCGACAAGTGGACGTTAAAGGATTGTTTTATTGGCACAAAAGCTAAGCATGGCGTCCAAATGCCCCCAGCACACCTCGCTCACAGTGCCAACGTATCTGTTCAGCGCAGCACCAAGTGCCAGCTGGTTACCTGAGTATGTGCGGCAGCTCCGGGCTCCGGTAGATGTACTTGTGTCTGTAGCCGAGGGTCTTGGGAAATGGAATAAAATGAACTTTGTGTCCACGGAGGCTCTTGGAGCTGGCGGCGATTTCATAAAGCTGTCAGAAACAAAGAAGACGAGTTTAAGGAGGCCTGACCAGCAACCATGGTAGAGCACCCCACCCCGCAACAGCTTGTCCCTCTGGGCACGTTATTAGTACATGCATTACAAAATACATTCTAACACTGGGGTGGGCAATGTTGGTCCTGGAGGGCCGCAGTGGCTGCAGATTTTTGAAATTAGAAACCAATCCTGGCCAAACTCAGATCTTAGTTAATTCTATGGTTTGCTAGCCGTTGTACACCAGCTTTCCCATCTCTGCTGGTATGGACTGGTATGGTGATGTGTGAGGAGCGAAAGGATGGAAATGAAAACAATCAACCGACAGAGGGACCCCCCGAAAATCAAAGGGACAAAATGATGCGGCAGGCAGGCAGGCAGGCGAGCCCATTTTGCCAACTCCAAATCGTACTCAGTAGTTTATATGCCCCCATGACTGACAACGTCCTAATGAGATGACGGATGGTGTCCTGTGGAAGATCTGGACCAGGGCATCACTGAGCTCCTGCACAGGCTGAGGTGTCAGATGGCCTCAAACATAATGCGACACCCAGAGGTGTTCTATTGGATTGAGGTCAGGTTAGTAAGCACGGGGGTCCGGCCAGTCAATGGTATCAAATCCTTCATCCTCTCGCCACTTGAGGCCGGGCATTGTGGTGCTCCAGGAGGAACCAGAATACCCGATACCTAATGGCAGTCCTGCGGTGCCGGCCGTTGTCTAGCCTGTAGAGGTCTTTGTGTCCCTCCATGGATATGCCCTCCCCAGATATACCATTACTGACCCCCACCAAACCAGTCATGCTGAACGATGTCACAGGCAGTAGAACGTTCTCCACGGCTTCTCCAGACCCTTTCACATCTGTCTCATGTGCTCAGGGTGAACCTGCTCTCATCTGTGAAAAGCACAGGGCGCCAGTGGTGAACCTGCCAGTTCTGGTATTCTATGACAAATGCCAATCGAGCTCCACGGTGCCCACTATAGGACGTCGGGCTATCAAGCCACCATCATGAAGTCTGTTTCTGATTGTTTGGTCAGAGACATTCACACCAGTGGCCGACCTGCCTGCTGGAGGTCATTTTGCAGGCTCTGCCAGTGCCCAAAGGAGCAGACACTGGTGGGTCCTGCTGATGGGTTAAACACCTTTTACGAGGGGCCTTGCCCAGCTCTCCTAGAGAAACTGCCTGTCCGTCTCCTGGAATCTCCTCCATGCCCTTGAGACTGTGCTGGCAGACACAGCAAACCTTTATGGAAATGCCACGTATTGATGTGCCATCCTGGAGAAGTTGGACTACTTGTGCCAGCTCTGTGGGGTCCAGGTATGGTCTCATGCTACCAGCAGTGACATCGATCGTAGCCAAATGCAAAACGAGTGACAAAACAGGTGAGGAGGGAAAAATGTCAGAGGCCTCCCTTCACCTGTTAACCCATTCATGCCTGTTTTGGGGGTCGTCTCATTGTTGCCCCCCCACCCCCCCAGTGCACCAAAGCAGCTATAAGCCCCTCTGCTGCTGAACTGAGCAGATCAACAGCCCACCAGTGTCACTGACGTGATGCTGTACTCCAATTACAAAGTGGTCCTTTCATTTTTTTGAGGAGTTTATAACTTAAATAACTAGCAAATGGCTCTTACACGGAGTACGCAGCCAAAAGACACAGACGCACTCACCTTCTTCCCCAGATGAAACGGGACCACAGTGTCGTCTTCTGCATGGAGAATCAGCACCGGACACGAGATGTGGTTCACGCTGAGGAGGAGAAAGAAAACAGGAGACGCTGATCACCGAGAGTGGCTTTACCACAAACACAGCAGATGGTGGACGAGGACATCAATGTCACTTGTTCATAAATAAGTTAATTATTCTGCTGCTCTTCTGACTGCTCAAGTCCGTTAGCCTGGCTGTGGGACCCCCCGGTGAAGGTGGACCTCTAGAAGGACCCTGGCTTGAATTATCAAACGTATTTGAGGAAAGCGAGTGCAGGCGTTGCCACCTCTGAGGACAAATGAGGAGCGCGAGGTGGAATTCATGAGGTGTGAATGTGCAAGGCAGACGAGAGAACGTGGAGACATAGTGGAAAAGGAGCCATAAAAAAGAGCGAGACAATCGCAGCGGCGGCAGAAGCCCTGGGGGGCGACAGAGGATGGCAACAGCAGTTTTCACTGTACGGACTAACATTCCCTGCTTTCCACCGCAAACAACTGTAAAGACCCCCAAAAATATGTCACTTTAGCGAGATTGGCATTTTTCAGGTGTGACACGAAACGAACCTCCGCTGCTCTCTCATTGCTAACACCTGACTTCTGTGGCCTGCAGTGAGCACAGGAGCGGCTGAGGGGGGCCGCGTCCCCACGCAGGACAAAGCCGTGTCACAAGCCGAGTGACGAGTTCCCGTCAGAGTAACGCCACAGCTGGTGGCCTGAGAGAAAGTGCCGGACCCACTCGTGTTAACCCGGAAGTGCTGAAGGAGTGCGCCGAGCCGCCACGTTTGGTTTTTCGCCGTACCTTCAATAGGATTCTGATCCTACAGCTGTGTGGAAGACATCGCTGTGGACCCAGTCAGCAAGACAGTGCAGCCCAATGGCTTAAATGACCACCGACCGCTGGCTCTGACCTCGCACATTAGGAAGACGTCAGAATGGCTACCATTGGCTCACTAGCAGCCCCTGGTCAGAGCAGCCCTGGACCCTCTGCAGCGAGGCCTTTGGGAGCTTCAGACCCTTTTCCCCGAGGCCCGGGCACATGCTGATCACTTCAGACCCGTCAATTTTTTTTTCCTCGATGGCCATTCTCCTTGCCGTTTGAAAAATGGTGCCATTTATGCAGATTCCACCAGAAAAAAGAAGCCAACCGTCCAACCTTCTGGGGGCGCCGCTGTCAACCACAGGCTGTATGGGCGCTCCTAAAACCCGCGTGGGCAAATACAACAGACAGCAGGAAATGCAAAACATTTTTGTATGTGGCAGCGCTACAACGTGGCATGCTGTTTGAATACTGAAGCTGCGTCTGTGATGGCCGCTTTGTGGACGTCTGTGTCACCGGGGTTTGGGGTGTAATGCACAGTGGCGCAGTAAGAAGACCGGGGTTCACATCATGGGACCCCCTGCCCTGGGTGGAGTTTGCATGTTCTCTCCGTGTCTGTGTAGAGAACGACACGCAGGTTAGGTGGGTTTCAACACTGAATTGGCCCGTGTGTGTGGGGGTGCGCATGGGCTGGCACCTGTAATGGAGTTGCTCCTGCCTTGTGCCCTCAGCATGCCAGGTTAGGCACCAACTCTGCGACCTGCCCAGGATTAAGCAGATCAGAAAACAACGTCTTCACCGTTCCTTTCGTAAAAACCCTGAAAACCTCATTTCTACAGAATTTCGTGTTTTGTAATTGTGAATCTGAACGCAAAAAACTCATTTTTGGTGCAATTTCACAAAACTGTGGGTGAAGCGACACTCGGCTCTTATGCGCATTCACTAATCGATTACTCTCTCCGTTGCTATTCAGCTATTGGCCGGTCCCAAAAGGCGAAGATTAAAAAAGGAACAGAAGGTGAAAATTAAAGGTCAACACCTTGCAAAAGTTAAAACCAAAAAGAGCGACGACAGTGCGACTAAACCCGCTACGTAATCACAGCTCAAAGTCGAAATTTCTAAAAAAGAAGTCAAAAACCTTCAAGAGGGAATCCGCAAACTTGGACAACCAACGCTGTGTCAGTGATGTCACGTGACATGGCTGCTAGGAGGTGTGGCCTAACAACAGGAAGCCGCCGTGTCTCATGTTGTGTCCACAGACCACACGGAGCTACCAGTTGGGACGTTTCACCTTCTCACTTCGGTGGGTTTCTGGTCAGACTTTCCACAGAAATGTGTGGTGGCTGTTGATTTATTATTTGGAGTTTAAAGATAAAGTGCATTCTTCTAGGCAATGAAGAGCAAACTTAAACGTATGAAACGAGTGGCATTTCTGGCTGACCAGGCTCTATTTTTTATTTTACACAGTCGACTGAGGTGGACGGTCAGCATGACATCACAACTCAGAGAGATCGGGCAGCTTTGTTTTACACCAAATCATCCGACTTGTAGCTCCGAATTCAAGGGGCGTTCACGTGGAACTTACCAGCTGTCCAATCTGACATTAACGCGGCATTAGTAACAGATAATCATGAAGTAACGTTAAAATAAAATAAGTTCTTAAACAAAATGGAGAAACGAAACAGCAGTAAAACCAGGAAGGACGGCCTTTGAAACCCTCGAAAGAAACACAGACGTCCAAAAGAAAAACAATTCCTCGGACCGCAGCCGCACTCAAACTCTACTCTGACCTCAGAGCGACCAAAAGGTGCAACAGCAAGACTTACTTCTCATCACTGGCAAATCGGATGTCGTTGGCCGTGATGGCATCCAGAAAGAACCAGTCGAAGCCCGGAAGATTCCTGTAAATCTGGAAAGAAAACAAAAATGGGGGAAATCAGAAGGCACCTCTTAGCCAGGCCAGCATTTCCAAAATAAAGAACATAAAATATGAGGAGAAAGCCAAACTGTTTGCATATGGCCGCCCAGGACAACGAATGTGCAAACTAACACGGGAATGACGGAGCGGACTTCAAACGTGCCTGCGTTTACCTTCATTTAGAAATTAAGGAAATTTCCCTTCTGTGTGCCGGAGTGACGCTTCGTCCATCTGCACTATAAAAAACAAAACACAATTATGGGATGCCACCTGCAGGGCGGCGCTCCAGGTCTCGGCTGCACTCGCTATGATTCTCAACTCCATCAGAAAGTCAGACTTGGCTCACGTCTCTGTAAGGGGGCTCCACTCGGATGTTTTTGGGGTATCCCTTGGTTTAATTCTGCGTATTCCTCGTCTTTTCAATCGTCTACGGAGGTTTTGAATTATATGAGGTATTTATTTTTTACTTTCAATCGGTATAATGACTTTGTTTTTTATTAATTAACTAATTCATTTGTTACATTTACATCACACTTTTCTTGCTACTCAAAGCGCTTTGCATGAACAATGGGGGGCCACTTCAACCACTACCAATGTGAATGGTGACGGCAGCCATTTTAGCACCATTGTGCTCACCACACATTAGTAATGAGGAGGTGAAGGGGGTGACACAGGTGGTGAGCCAATAAGGGGACAGGGGATGACTAGGGGGGGCCAGAATGACCAGGCTGTGGTGGGCACAGCATCAAGAGACACCCCACCCTACTCTTTATATAAGACACCCAGGGATCTTTTATGACCACAGAGAATCAGAACCTCAGTCTTTACGTCTCATCTGAAGGACATTTTTACAGCACAGTGTCCCCGTCACGGCACTGGGACAATGGGATCCATGGAGTAAGCGCCCCCTGCTGGCCTCACCAACACCACTTGCAGCTTCTCCTAGACTGACTCCTACAGAAGTGCTGACTGGACCTGAAGATTCTTAGCATCAGGCGCACGTCATCTTCTGGACTGCAGGTGAGATTTATTGTTTTGTTTTAAATATTCCTGTGATGTCATTTTGTTTTTTATGTTTACTGCCATTTTGAGCTTCCACTACTATAGTGCGACTTGTGTGTTCATGTCGTGATGTCATCGGCGTGTTGGCATTTTAACTGGCGATGAGCTCCAGAGAGTGTCCGAGATTCTGGATTACAGAACCCTCAAGTCCTTTCTTCATTTCTGGTGGGCATTCTATCACGACACTAGTCGTCATCATAGCCTCTGGGGTCTCCAACTCTGACATTAGTATCTTTTGTTTCGATTTCATTTTAATACTGTTAAAAATGCTTTGCGTTTTTTTTTGACGCCATCTTATTTTTTTCATGGTGCTGCCATTTTGGGGTGCAGTTGCTACTGTGTTTCTAAGTAAGCGTGTCCCGGTCAGTCGAGATTCGCAGAGATGGCATTGAGATGTGTGTTTTGGTTTCCTGGCTAAAGAATTATTGGTTTCAACTCTTTGTTTGACGAGTTTAGGGTTTTCTCCTTCACCTTGACGACAGACTGGCTTCACTTTTGATTTGAAAACTTGGCTTCACGTTGGACAGACGTGTCTTCTTCTGGTTGCTGTTGAAATTTCTATCTGCTAAATAATTGGAGGTTTAGAATCTTACTTGTCTACGACTTTGGCAGAACCTTTTTGGGATTTGGTGTGCTTGACTTCCACTTTACGTTTGTTGTATCTGCACAACTTCAGCTCCATCAGGCAGGACGTTATTGGCCTTCAAGTACAGAAAGTCTTGAGCTCACCACAATTTGGAAGTGGTAAACTGTGCTAGAAAATCTGGAACATCTGAGACGTGTAGCTGAAGCTGAAGCTTTGACAACCTTCAAGATGTATCTTGATGAGGTCCTGGGACATCTTAGCTCTTCATTAAACAAGTGAACTTGATGGACTGAATGGTCTCCTCTCTTATCTCAAATTTTTGAATGCTCTAAAGTCGTCACAAGTTCTCACGCCCTGTGAATTCTAGTTGTGTAATGTCACATCCCAAGGTGACACACTCGTTAGCTGTTAGATTAATCCCCTAAGCTAATGCACTTGCACTGTATGTCAAGACTGAGCTTCTTACTTAATTACGACATTTCTAGCGCCCTTGTGGTAAAGCACTGTGTTTACTTGCCATTGCGAAAGGATGGCTTCTGGCTTCCTCCCGGATGTTGGTGAACGGCGACTCCAGGATTAAGGAATCAGGAGGGCTCCCTGTAATCAAAGACAGGCAATCAGTCAACCAATGTTTAGTCCATAAGCATCATCACCACATAGAGGAATCCAACAAGAGTGTAATGTGGCGTCCATACAGAGACGAACTGCTAAGTGTGATGGGCGCCAGTTGCAGGGGGACTGCTGAGAACGAGGCACATCTTGAACACGAACGACTGTTTGAACCTTCATTCAACCCCTCAAACACAGCATTTAATGAGGCCAACCCTTGACCCGACTGCTCCCTCCTCCTCCACAAGTCCGTTATCCAATCAAAAGCTCAAAATGTGCAAAACACATGCAATTATACAAAAAAAATTTTATTCAGTCAAGAAAAATCGCTGTTCACATGGGACGAGTTTTTAAATTGAAGATCCGCCTCTCCCCTTCATTCATTGGTCAAGTGTTCCGTCTTTAATTGGAAAGTACAATATTATAAGAATGCCGGATAACGGACATGAAACACGAGTAACGTGGGATTTCTCTCCTCCGTGGACGTTTATCACATTGCCTGCTGTTGTACAGCATTGGTCACCAATGGCTTGTATTTTATCATAAACCTGATCTCCACTTGGCATGAAAACGTGACAGTCACCACTACATGGGGGAAGTCGTGCACTTTGGGTTGGGTACTCCTTTAAGTAGCTTATAAGATCGTAACGGAAAGCGAAGCCTTGGTGATATCTGGCATAGTGAGTGATAAATATTTTATAGATTGTCTTTATGTGCAAAATTCTCTTTACATTTTAATTTTAACAACGTTCATGCCAGTCCTTGCTCTGGCACATGTGAATGCCCCTCACTGAAATATCAAAGCAGGAACTGACTGGCCAGCTTGACTGGAGGGTCGAAGGCCTCGCATCGATCAACCTGATCACCAGTTTCACGAGGGCTCTTTGTGAAAACTCTGTGTGGACACATCACAAGCTTCATTTTGGTTTGTAGGTCAGAGAAAGGGGACACCTGAAATGTTATGAGCCCTTCCGCCATGAAGAACGTCTGGACTGGAAGGGGCAGATAAAATGTATGAGCTCTCAAAAGGAGGACATGTTTTATCTCCTCTTCCCCTCCTAAGATAGCCTGGGGAGATACAGGCAACTGACTTAAAAAGACACAAACAGCTCTGTGTTGGCCGGCTGATGGACTGGGGAGGGCCGAAGAGCAGAATTGCGAACAGACCCCCAGCTAGTCCAAGAGGCACGTCAAGGATAATAAGACTCGACTTAAATGAAGGGCCGAGAAAGCTGCTGCTCCGTTCATGTGGAAGGCCATTCTGAACCACGCCGGACCAGAGACCATTCAGTATATGAAGTCAGAGAGCCACCTGGTAGTCTAAGTAAGATGAGCCAATTACTGTCCATGTCGTATTAATATTATTTTGCCAAGGCTCACATTTTTACTCTTCTTATATTTGCTCTATAACAGAGTTTCTCAAACCTCTGCGAGTTGCTATTGCTTGTAATGGTAGTTGGTCACAGTTGGCTGTGAAGCATGACACTGCTCTGACGATCGACCCTTCCCCACACTCCACCAAGTGCACATCTCCTGCCCACCTTGCTGGGTTGTGAAGACACATATATGGGAAAAGGTGGGTCATGGTACAAAAAGGTAGAGATGCTCTGACCTATTACACCTGAATAAATGTGTAACGTTCTCTCCTGCCTGATCTGGTACTTCATCTAACTGCCTGGAGTTGCAGAAGTACAAGAAAAGGGTGGAGTGTTGAACTACGACAGCACTCAACCCAGACAGTGAGCAGGCTGGTGAGAACAAACAGAACAGGCCTGTGACGATGTGGGTTCTGGCTCCACACTCCCTTTGCTATTGGAAGCACTCGAACCCAACACCGTCGATAATGTTGCCGAGTGAGCTAGTCAATGGAGGCAAATTACTGAGCAAGGGGAAGGTAGAAAGTGCAAAAGTGCTTTTATTTAAAACAGTCAACAAAAACAAAAACGGTGTTCATAAATAGTGCAGGTCTTCACAATTCATTAAATAAATAATCCATAAAAAGAACGCGTGGAGGTTAAAAATCAATAAATAGAAAAAAACAATCCTTTAAAACCAGAGGTTAAAATCTTTTTAGGAAGCAGTCTTAAAACCATCAACAAATACGGTGCTCTTCTGTTAGCGTCTCACCTGCTTATCCCGTATGGGCCAAGCAGCAGGCAAGACGCTCTCTACAGCTGCCCTCCTCAAACACACGCAAGACTGGAGACCTCCCGATCCCTGGCTTCGGTTTGGCTCTCATCCCAGCCTCGAGACTTGGACTCCTTGGTCTCCAGGACGCTCACACCAAGGACTGCCACTCCAAGCCTCCCGACTTCCGCTGCCTTTCTGCGGCCTTCTGCGGCTCGTCGCTTTCACCTTGGTCACTCCCGCTACCTGCTCGCTCAGCGGGAGCGACATCAACACAAACACGTGGGTGTCGGCCTAACACCCAGCTTCCATGCAGCTGTCCACGAGCGCTCATTCGCCGCACGTCCGCCGCTCTTGCGGCTCTCTCCCTCTCACCGACCTGCTTCCTCTCCTGCTCCCGGTAACCTCCGTCCTCTCCTTTCCTTTCTCTCTCCGATCGTTTCTTTCTCTCTCCCTAAAACCGACTCGCGCTTCTTTTAAAAACGTGAGGGGCCATCACAGCTGCAGCATTAGCCACGGGAGCAATCACGAATGTGGGCAGTTCCTCACCTGTGCACACGGTGAGAAACGCCCACATCGACGACTGCCCCGCGGCTCGCTATAACAACGCCCCCTCACGCCGCCTCGGTGCGATGATTATTTATTTAAAATCAATGGCCTTTTCTCCACGAGCTGTGGACCCATAACACCACAAGGCCATAGATGGGACTTGGAGCATTTTGTTAAGTTCTACATAGTCAAGAGTCTTAAAGGTCACCCCAGGACCCTACCGGGACAAAACAAGGATGAGATGCTCCTTAGAAACCTTAGGCAAGGCTGACCAGGGGGCTCCTCTTGAAAGATCCATGCCATCTTTATTAATGGGGACATTTAAAGAGACTTGCTGGTACTGTATATGGACAGCACACCGCCCTCTGCTGGCCACCAATAATAGCAGCTTCCACAACACCACAGTAAGCCATGAAGGTTGGTGAGCAGGTTCATGACGGGTTGGCAGTGGCCCATTCATTCCAAAGTGTACTTACCTCGTTCGGAGAGATCTCGGACAAGGTTTGTGGCAACACTGAAAAAGACAGAAAACAAATGACGTCAATAAATGAAGAATAAAACGAGAGAGAGAGAGAGAGAGAGAGAGAGAGACGGGACAGGCGCAATATAACAGACAGAGAGAACAGTAAACACTTCTGACAAGAACAGGCACGTCAGCTCACCATGTTCACCAGTCCTGTTCAACTACACTGTCTGAAATTTCCCTCAAGTCCGGCTCTCTACCACAAAGGTTCTTTTTCAGCCAGGGCTTGTTTGTCTTTTTTTGTAATTTTCTGTTGTTTTAGAAATATTACTTTTCTCGTGTCCCTTGTAAATGGTGCGCCAATAGTGGGCAACACAGAGGAACAAAAGAACACAAAAGGAGAGAAAAATGGCCCAGCAGACCAACAATGTTCTGAGAGCAGATACCAGAGAGAAGAGCAGGCACACGGCCCAGCTTGGCATTCCCATCTGATCAACCCAGCTGACCACGACTGACTTTGTAAGGAGGGCCCTGTGATGGCTACACAACATTCTTCCTAAAATAAAAGGGGGAGTCACAGGCCGTCTCCTTGTCTTTATGCCGACGTCTGTAACCACCGGTAGAAACGTTGCTTAATTAAAATGAAACTCTCACATGGTGGGCGGCACACTCCGCAGCCTACACTGACGTTTGTTAAACTTTTTATTTTCTTCACTCGAGAGAAAACCCCATCATGTCATCTGCAGAAGACTCTATCCTTCATTAAAAATGTCAGTCAAATTCAATGTTGACTTCCTCTGACTAACTGGTTAGGAAAGGACAGAAGAACCGGAGCCCGATGGCAGCGTTCTTAACACACGCCACAGTATCCCTCATGGCTCGGTGTGGACTGGTGCCCCCTTCAGGGAAGTTCCTGCTTTGCTGGGTTAATCTCCTGCTCACAGCGATCCTGTGCTTGAATTAGGGAGGTAAGAAATTGTAAAAACTGCAACCTCTGTGACAACATGGACTGGCACACCTCAAAGGGGTCATTTGTGCCTGCTCATTTGGCGACAGATTCCAGTTCCTCATAACACCAAAGTAGATAAGCCAGTCAATAAGGACAAGACGACATGAGGGTCAAGGGCCTAGCCCAGGAGTGCCAGTGCGAATCAGATGGACCCCCCTCTTCGCAGACCTGTGAACAGTTAGGCTTTCATTTCTGTCCTCCTCTTGTTGTCTTTAATGTCAGTTTGGTCATCTATTCAGAGCTCCTTGTTGCTGATCACTTCTCATTTTGTCCTTCGGTTTTTTATTTTGCCCCAGTCGCTTACCTTCAACGATGTCTGTTCTCTGATTGGCAGGTAGGGTTCTCAGGTGCTGGGGTCCATTGGGCAGCAGTTACTTGAGAGGCCCATGTAAGACCCCTGCTGCCTTAGCCACTGTGCTGTGGCATTAGCTCTTCAGCATCTCTTTATATGGATGCCATGTTAGGACATTTGCGGTTTGTTCTTTATGCATTTTGTTTAATAATAAACTGCTCAAAAGAATGAAAGGACCACTTTGAAAACACATCAGATCTCAATGGGGGAAAAAAACTCCTGCCGGCTCTCTCTACTGCTATGGACTGACATGGTGATGTGTGAGAAACAAAAGGATGGAAATGAAGATAATCAACTGACAGAGGGACACCCCAAAAATCAAAGGGGTGAGGGAGGTGGGGTTGCGGTGGGGCGAGCATTCAATGGTATCACCTCCTTCATCCTCTCGCCACATGAGGCTGGGCATTGTCATGCACCAGGGGGAACCAGCATGGGGCCAAGGATTTCATCCCGATACCTAATGGCAGTCCTGTGGTGCCGTTGTCTAGCCTGTAGAGGTCTGTGTGTCTATCCCTCCATGGATATGCCCACCCCAGATATACCATCACTGACCCACCACCAAACCGTCATGCTGAACGATGTCACAGGCAGCATAACGTTCTCCATGGCTTCTCCAGATCCTTTCACGCCTGTCACGTATGATCAGGGTGAACCTGCTGTCATCTGTGATAAGCACTGGGTGCCAGTGGTGGACCTGCCAATTCTGGTATTCTATGGCAAATACCAATCGAGCTCCATGGTGCCCACTAAAGGACGTCGGGCCCTCAGGCCCCCCTCATGAAGTCTGTTTCTGATTGTTTGGTCAGAGACATTTACACAAGTGCCAGCCTGCCTGTTGGAGGTCATTTTGTAGGCTCTGCCAGTTCTCATCCTGTTCCTCCTTGCCCAAAGGATCAGGTGGGTCCTGCTGATGGATTAAGGACCTTCTACGAGGGGCCCTGTCCAGCTCTCCTAGAGTAACTGCCTGTCTGTCTCCTGGAATCTCCTCCATGCCCTTGAGACTGCGCTGGCAGACACAGCAAACCTTCTGGCAATGCCACGTATCAATGTGCCTGCCATCCTGGAGAAGTTGGACTACCTGTGCCAGCTCTGTAGGGTCCAGGTATGGTCTCATGCTACCAGTAGTGACACTGATCGTAGCCAAATGCAAAACGAGTGACAAGACAGATCAGGTGGGACAAATGTCAGTGGCCTTCCTCCAGCTGTTAACCCATTCATTGCTGTTTTGGGGGTCGTCTCATTGTTGCCCCAGGGTGCACCAAAGCAGCTGAAACTGATGAACAAGCCCCTCTGCTGCTGAACTGACCAGATCAACAGCCCACATGTTTCATTTGCTTGATGTTATACTCAGATTAAAAAGTCTCCCTTTAATTTTTTGAACAGTATATATGGGGTTATTTATTTGCTTTTCTATTTTGTATTGAATTCAGAACGGTTACAGTTTGCTTCTTTCCTGGCTATGTGATGTTAATCTGCATCCATCCCTGCAAGAAGGTCCTTCAACTTGGAGGGAAAATTTGGGGGTTGGTGGCAGGATTGGCACTCCAGCCACTGTAAAAATCCTCACACTGTTTAGTGTGGTGCCGAGGTGTCACCCACTGCATGGCTCTTCTCAGATCTCAATCTGGATGGTCTGCCGTGTGGTGGGTGCGGCACTGCCCTCCGTAATCAGCGCAGACTCTCAAACTCTCTCTCCCTCCACTCTCCTTTGTTCACTGTGGACATTTGGGTATTTTTGTGAACATTACAAGCGTGAGACCCATCATTTGGCCTAGGTAGGCCCGAAGCCTGCTTTCTGAGTAGGGGTTAAGCTGTGTGACTTTTCGTGTGGGTTTTTGGAGGTCTTCTCCCTTTCTGTGCACTCATCTGGCAGAGACTACAACACCAGTTAGGTTCAGGCTATTAGCCGTCTGATTTTGATTAATTTTTTTTTTTTTTAAGTTAATAACGTTTGGTATTGTAATAATATTCAGGCTTTAGTTTTTTGCCAATTACATTTTTAAAAATTTTGTACATTTAGATTTTTTGAGCTGCAAGATATTGGTGCCGATCACCGTACCACCTTCTTATGGCTCATTTTTTTCGCTGAATATCATAAATTGTACAGAAAGCTCCAAATTAATTATATCAAATGAATTACACGGGCCTGCAGTAATCAACAAACAAACAAACGCCATTTGGTCCAAGACCCCTCGGTGAGTGACCACCGACCTGCTACTGAATAAAAATAAATGGTCAGTTTCCCAATGGATCACACAACAGAAGATCTCCCCTCACCCAGTTCCTAGCGAATGGCCCCAAACGTAAAGCTGGTTACTGCCGCTCCTCCTCTTCACCCATTCATACATGAAGATGGCGTCGGCCGTCATGCCCCTCTCGGAGGGCTCACCGTCAGAATCACCCCACCCTGGAATACAAAGCAGTGGATTACTGAGATGCCACAGGCCCACCACGAAAGCCTGGGGTTGCTAACTGGAAGTCTCAATTTATAAGCTTTTGTTTCTTTTGGCCAGTGCAGGCCATAAGCCTGCTACTAAAGTTTGGGGACCAGGCTTACTGTGTGCTAGTGAGGCCCACCTTGTGTTTTTCAGGCCTATGTAGGAGTCCAGGCGTGAGGTTAGAGTTTGGGGAACTATTTGGCGTTTTCAACAACTCTGCATCATACCAATGGTGTGTTGTATGACGGCCAGACATGCAAGTAACGATTTCACTGCACTCTGCACATGTGACAATACAACGACTATTACTACTACTAATTGTGTGTGTGGATCTGACTATGGCAGAGTCTGAGATGGGAGCATGTGTGATGGGGAAAGTGGGCCAAGTCATTGAAACTTCATGCGTTTAGATAATAAGCCTGCCAATGATGCAAGCAGACTCCATAAATATAAATAAATTAAACATTTCTGATGAATTATTATTCTTTATTGCCAAGGGAGCACCTGCCACTAAGCAGTGTCAATGTGATCGAACCGTTAAGGACACAGAGCCCATAAACAGGTTCCCATGCAAATGCTGAGGGGAGTCGCTTTTGGTATTTCAGGCAAATATGACTGCGCCGTGGATTCTATGGTGGGTGTTGTACAAATAAGCTGAGTAAAATATCCGAGCCATCAGTCCATATTTGTCTGGCACCATCAAGAGATGCTTTACAAATTGAAGCAGAAGAGGAGGAAGATAAAGAGATATATCCAGAAAGAGACGGCCCACGCTTACCTCCCACTCGGCCATTACTCACCTCTGTAGTCAAAGGCCACAACATGGTAACCCAGTGAACTCAAGACCTGCAAAGAAAGTAGAAAAGGCGTTTAAGGACCGTGCAGGCAAATCTCTGGCGACACACAGCACTTCAGCTCTGCTTGTGTATGTCTGACTCTCATCACTTCAACGAGAGTAAATCAAAAAGAAAAGGCGACTCAGAAATGACGTGTTAACCACAATGGATAGAAGCTGACATGCAGCACAGTCACAGTGGCTTGTGGGTAATCCAGACACGCACAGCACAGCACTCTGCCGTGTGTCTAGTTAAAGCCAAGGCCGTAAGAACATGACGAACAATGCACTGTAGTGAAATTTAATTGGGCAGAGGGAGTGAAATTCACTGAAGGACGTTGGCTCATTACGGACGTGGGAACAGCAGGACTCGGTTAAAGGTTATGAACCGGTAGAAATGTTTAAAGCAGGAAGAACAAATGTAACCGATGAAGCTCGATCTCGTTGATCATCGTACACACACGCCCTCCTCGACCATCGACTATCACACACTCGAGGTTCTACGCGGTCACAGGTTCACCTCTGATGATGAGGTTAAGGTTAAGCGGTGCAGACCTGAATTAGGGAGCAGCCGAAATGCTTTTTCTCCCAAGGAATGAAGAAGTTAGTGGAACGATAAAAGAAGTGCATCAACCTTGTGAAGGAACTGCTCTGTTCATCTGTTGAAGGGTAAGTTGCCTTTACTTTTTGATTCTCCCTCATGTTTGCTGTGTAATGGCACTGCATCTGAGACACCCATGTGGATGGCTTCTGACTGCGCATTTTACTTTGACGTGGGAGAAACATCAGGTCACCATCCGGCCCAGATTTAACACGGGATCTCCTCTAAATCTATGGCCTCACCTGACTACACAAAACGGCAGCCACCTGAAAAGAGAAAGGAATCAGGAGACGGGAGCTGGCAATCCAGACTGGCCAAGATCAGAAGCAGGAGCTCAAGAATCAAGACGACGAGCGGAGAGCGAGAAACCAAAATCACAGTAAAGGTGACGTAGCAAGAGTGTGGAAAACCAGTGACGTGAACAAAGCCAAGACAAACAGCGTCTTCAGAAAGTATTCGAAGCCTTTGGTTTTTCACATTTTGTTATGCTGTGGCCTTGTGCTAAAATAATTTCGTTTTTTTTTTCCCCTCATCAAGCAACACTCAATGAAGAATGACAAAGCAAAAACAGGGGTTTAGGAATTTTGACAAATTTATTCAAAATAAAAAAAGCTGAACTCTCACGTTGACACAAAAATCCATGCCATGCTATGACACTTGAAATGTGGGTCAGGTGGATCCAGTTCTATTGGTCATCATTGAGATGTTCCTACACCTCGCTTGGAGTCCACCTATGGTCAATTCACTCGATTGGACCTGTCTATAGGAGGTCCCCAGGTGAGCACAAACCAAACCAAGAAGTCGAAGGAAACACCTACAGAGCTTAGAGGCAGGATTGTGTGTTCGAGGCACAGATCTGGAGAAGGCTGTAGCACTGAAGGGACTCATGAACACTGTAACCTAAACTGAGAAAGTCTGGAACAACCACAACTCCTCCTATAGTTGGCCACACACTTAAACTGAGCAATCAGAGAAGAAGAACCACGGTAAGACGGATGACCACAAACCCAATGGCCACTCCGACTGAGCTCCAGAGAAGCTGTGCAGAGATAGGTGAAACTTTGAGAAGGACAACCACCACTGAAAGACACCATTCATCAAGGATTTCTGCCAGAGTAGGTTAGATGAACACCAACCTGGAGTCTGCAAAAACTGCACCTAAACGACTCTCGTACTACGAGAAACAAGACTGTCTGGTCTGATGAAACCAAGACTGAAGTGTTTGGCCTCGGCTCCAAACTTCAGATTTCAAAGAAACCAGGGACCGCTTATCACCTGCCCAGTGAAATTCCAACAGTGAAGCATGGTGGTGCCAGCCATCACAGACTGGGAGAACAGTCAGGATTGGGGGGAGAGCTGAATAGAGCAAAACGTAGAGATCTCCTTAACGAAACCCTGCTCAGAACACTGTGGACATCAGAGTAGAGTGAAGATTCACCTTCTAATAGGACAAAATATATCCAAAATGCTTAGAAGAGCACAGGAGGCATAAATGGACATGTCAGAAGGAAATCTGATAACGAGCAAATTCCCAAAACAGAATCCAACAATCGTCGTCAAAAACAGAGCAAAGGTCTCAAAGAATGAAATAAACGATAAAAATAAGACTAGAAACACAAAGCAAACTCACACTCATCGGTTGGGTCAGGGGCGGTTCTAACATGAAGACAGACAGGTGGCCCCGCCTCTTGGGGAACCACCCATAAAGCACTAGGGACCCGAGTGGACATGTGAGCACAAACAGAAACACAACTAACAATAATGAGGAATTACACACATGACATTAATAAATAAATAAATAGAAAAGGGAGCTTAAACAGAGAATAGAGAACACCAATATGCAGAGCGGCAACATTCTCCACCGAACAGCTAACATGTGGCGAGCGTGCTGGCGTAAGAATGGCGACCATCACATCGTCCAGGTAGACACTACACATTGGCGGTGGTTCCCCAATGTCTATGTAAAGCAGGGATTCTTAACGTGAGGTCTGTGGACCCCTTAGGGGATCCATGGATGGGTTTCAGGGGGTCTGTGAGGGTCAGACAAAAAATAACATTTATATTCACTATACAGGCCGGTACTGTTGAGTTTTCTCACGTGATTTTTCTCACAAGTTGCCTCTCGCCATTATTTTTCTTGCATATTATTTTTCTCACCCAAGCCTAATGCGCGAGTTACATACGCGTGAAAAAAATTTCGCACGAGAAAAACAACGCTCACCATACAGCCCTCCCCCTTGTCCCAATGGCTTCTTATTGAAATAAATGAAAGAAAACGCACCCTGCCACTACTTACAGCGCCAACTGCTAGGCGTCTCTTGACTTGCTTTTGGCCCATGTTTACCATTTAGACGTGTGTCATCATTCTCTGCACGACCACCATCTTGTGCCACCCCAATTCTCATATTCCACGGTTTATCACGACTTGATTATCTTTATTATACTGGTGAGGATTAATTGGCCACAATTTCTTTGTGTGTGTGCAGCATGCATGAGGGTGCAAGTGTGTGTGTGTGTTTATGTGAATATTTCTGGGGAAGGGGGCGCATAGCTTTCATCAGATTCTTAAAGGGGTCCGTGACTCAAAAAAGGTTAAGCATCACTGGTGTAAAGTGTTTGAGAAGCGCTATGTAAATGTCATTAATTATTGTGTCCTTCTGCCGCTGGGGATGCCTTGTCGTTGGTGGGCATGGCTATGAAGGTCACAACCCAAAAACGAATCTGTGCCAAATTAAAGGTTTGATTGATGTGGCACTTTGCTATTCAATCTCACAGATAAACATTTGTGTGTCTTTGTGCTAGAAAACGTATTTTTGTGTGTTCTTTTCGTTATAAACTTCTTGTTTTTCGACCTTTTTCGCTACACTCTGACCTTGCCTTTTCTCCTTCTCAGCCTCATTACAGAAATTCTGCTCTTTAAAAGCAGAACAGCCACGACACCCGAAGACTACGCCGCTGGCTTAAGGTAGCAAGACTGCAAAATCTTCAAAATGCTTTCCTCCAATAAACTAAACTCAGCAGGCTGGCAGCGCCCAGTCACACGCCATTCCGGTGACCCTGCTTACCTTGTAGAGCTGCACTCTGTGGTCTCCACCTCTGAGAAAAGAAAAAGAAAAAGGTTAAAATGAAACATCACCCTGCAAGATATCCACCTGAGGCACTTCTCAGTCCGCACCGCTGATGCGGCTCACCCAGGGGCACTCGTTCCGATTCCTGAAGGTCACCCACACTACGTGCTGCAGAGAAGCCACAAATCCCCGGTGCATCCGTGCAGAGAAAGAAATAAAACGGAGCTTGGTCTCAAAGAGCCAGCACAGCCACCATTATTCACACGTTGGCATCCAGTTAACTGCGGACAATAATGCTGATGGTGTTCGTGTTCAAACGTTTAAGCGATAAAAATGTCTCGCACCAAAGTGCTATTAAATGGAAAACGTGCACTGCAGTCAATTTATTAAGCCGGCCTCTAAACATTTCGGTTCAATTTTTAACAAACCCATGCATTACAATGCCATTTTGCCGCAGTAGGGTTCTGGTAGTGGATGGACGTCCCAACCAGGATCATTGGGGTTCCCTTTCCCAGGTAGGGCAGTGAAGTGGCTCTGCTGCCCCTCTTATGCTCTTCATTACGTAACCCTGAACAAAATGCCCCACCATCCCTGCTGCAGCCCTCCTATGTTACGCTGCCTTCCACATCTATGTGAGCTCTGAAAAGAGGCAGAACAGGAAGTTACACTTTCATTCATGTGTGAATTAATTTAAGGCTTTTAATTGAGCCCAAAATGTAAATAAGAAGAATACAATGAGAGTTGGTAAAATAATAAAGGACAGTCGAGGTAGCAGGTCATCTTACATCCTCATGCTTACTACCAGGTGGCTCTCTGTCTTAGTATGTTGACTGGTCCCTCAGCTGACTGTGACTTTGAATGGACAGAGAGACGGTTTGGCCTCCTCCATGAAGTGCAACAAGGAAACAAACCCTGAATCCTCATCACTTCTTTACTATGTAAGGGATGGCAAGGATGGACTGGCTGCCTGAATGGAATGGAGGGACCCCTGCCCGGCTGGAAAGCCCAGCTAGTGGACGAAGGCTCTAAATGGATGGACATCCCAACTGGGATCATTGGTGTTCCCTCACCCAGGTAGGGCAGTGAAGTGGAAGGACAGGGAGGAGATTTTCTATCAGGGTTCCATAGTCCCCCAAGGCACTAGAGAGCAGTGTCCTGGAGTAAGCCGGTTCTCCCCTTTTATTAACTTGAGTTTTTTTTAATTAGGTTTAACTTTGGTACCTCATGGCCTTTGCATGGAGAGAGAGAGAGAGAGAGAGATGGCCTGGCTTCCTCCTCCATCGATAGAGTTACTTCTCATCATGAGGAGAGGCTAAGTCTCTGTATCAGCCTTAATTTGAAGGAATTTGGTGGCTTGGCACCTCTTGAACCAGTGAGTCTGTAGGTCCCAATGTCTCAGCCCCCCCCAGTCCAGTGCTGGTCACTCAGCAGTCAGTTCCTGTTTGTTCACATTTCGTGTTTTCAGCTAAAGGTTAAACACCTGCATGCAAAAGTCTTATCTTGACCCGGTAAGTCAAGAATGTCCCCGAGGAAGGACAGGCCAATACAGCTTCCCTGTGTTTGACGATGATATATTGTTAAGACATTAACTTCCCTACCAGGTTAAACATAATAAAAATAAATATTAACAGACATTCATAAAAAATATCAACTGATACGCTTGATATCACTCCTTGTTATGCTAGTGAAGTGCTGTGGACTCACACATGAATCATCGGAGTTTGAAGATTTGCACTGTGCTGAACTGCCGATGGTCAGTCGTGAACCCACAACATCTGGTGCAGAAGTGGTCTCCTCAAAGTGTGAGCTCCATCAGTCAGCTGTGCGGAGACGGTTCTGAACACTGTGAGTGGAGACTTCCTGGGGCCGTCAGCTGACCCCTCTCTCTCACTCAGCCCCCAACCTGCTCTGCGGGACGTCCCACTACACTCCATCCATTCACAACACAAATCCCACCCTCATTGCCAAGTGAATCGCTGTGGACTCGCACTACAAAGCACTTCAGTTTAAACATTTACACCGTTGTGAACTGCCAGTGGTCAGTCGTAAACCCATAACATCTGGCTCAGAGGTGGTCTCCATACAGTGTGAGCTAATAGGAGAAGCTCCATGAGTCAGTTGTGTGGAGATCACTGGTGACATCAGCTGGTGTCACTCTCTCTCTGTCAGCCTCCAGAATTTCTAAGCAGCACTGCCACTACACCCCCCCTGCCCACAGTGCAAATCCCATCCTCATCACCAAGTGAACTGCTGTGAACTAATTAAGGTGTTTTTTTTCTGATTTAAAATGCAAAAATGGGTCACATTTGAAACCGGGTGAATGGCCTGTTCTTCTCAGAGTTGGTTTAATGGTGTATACTTTTGTACCTTTTCTCTTAAATTTCTCCCAGCAGAAAATCATTTCTCTGCCAAGTTCACATTGGCATCTTGCTGAAAAGTCCTTAAACTCTCCGTCTCCTTTGACTCTTGGAAATCTCCTTTTAATAATCTGATACTCTTGGAAGCTCTGAGGATTACGGGGCCTTCCGGCTATATTATATACAGAACGGCATCTCATTCAGTAAATCAGCGTGTAAATGGAAACCTGGAGACCTGTGACCCCCGGAGCTCCTTTTCTTTTCTAATCTTACATCTTTCTCTCTTCATGGTTGTCTGGCCTCCAGTTGCCCTTTCAGTGTCTTCCAACTCTCTGGAAAGGCAGACATAGACAATGGAGGGGTGGGAATTTTTGCTGTCCTCTATAATTTATATATAAATAAGTTATCACAGTTATGCTGTAACCAGGAGATCATCCCAGGCTTAAGTGTTCTGTACTGATGAACCGCAGTGGACTCAGTTCAGTGAACTGCACTATAATGAATTGTTGGTGGTCAACAGCCTAAGGTGCAAATCCCATCCTCGTCACCAAGTGTATTGCTGTGGTCTCACATCAGGAAGCATCTCAGTTTGAAGATCTGCACTGTGAGGAACTGCCAGTGGTTATTTGTGAACCTGCAATATCTGCCACAGATGAGACGTGAGCTGAAGGGAGTTCAGCGCAGAGCAAATCTCTTCTCTAATAACCACCAGCAGTTCCTCACAGTGCAGATCTACAAACTCAGACGCTTCACGCTGCGAGTCCACAGCAATACACGGTGACGAGGATGGGATTTACACCTTGAGCTGTTCACCACCAGCAATTTACCACAATGCACCTCTTTGAGCCGAGTCCACAGCAATTCAGTTAATATTTTTCTTTTTATGTTGTGATTTGAATATTACTTTATATATTTTATTATGGGTGGCACGGTGGCGCAGTGGGTAGCGCTGCTGCCTCGCAGTTAGGAGACCTGGGTTCGCTCCCCGGGTACTCCCTGCGTGGAGTTTGCATGTTCTCCCCGTGTTTCCTCCCACAGTCCAAAGACATGCAGGTTAGGTGCATTGACGATCCTAAATTGTTCCTAGTGTGTGCTTGGTGTGTGTGCGCCCTGCCCGGGGTTTGTTTCCTGCCATGCACCCTGTGTTGGCTGGGATTGGCTCCAGCAGACCCCAGTGACCATGTGGTTAGGATATGACGGGTTGGATAATGGATGGATATTTTATTATTGAATATGCGTTTGGTATGTTTGTAAGTATTATTTTGTTTAACAATGACTTTATTTTGTCCACTGTTTATAAATCTGTGAACTTTTTCTTTATATGTTTAGCTGGGGGGGCCTCCTGATGCAGCAGCTTAGGCCACACGCCCAGCACTATTTAAAAGCCATCATTGTAAGGGCTGCTTTGGCTTGGTCGCTCTTAACGTTTCTTTGTTTTCTGTTTGTTTACTGAATACTGAATTTGATTCCAAATGGATTCTCTACTTTATAGCTCTGATTAAGGTTGGGCTGGCAGTTTTGTGAACCAACCATTTTGAGTGTTTGGCTTTGCCTTCAAAGTTCTTGTTTTTTGGTAGTAAGCTCCTAATTACTTTAAGAATCGTGGTTCTTGTTTTATGAGTCAGAGTGATTTTTTTGATGCTTTCCTCTCTGACTTTTCTGGGCAATTTGATTGTAAAAGCCTTTGCCCCACTATTGGGCCTGTACAGGCTTTAAGCCAGCATCTTGAGTTGGGTGCCAGGCTGATTTGACGAGGTCACATTTCAGCCAGCATTTTCACCCCAGCTCTGGTTCACAGTTGTGTTTGTTGCCGGTTTTGTTTCATTTTGTATCACTTATTTGTATTAATGGTTCTTTTGTTCAAAATGTATGCTTTTCTAGTTGTGTGTTGGGAAATGGGCGTGGCCTAGGTTATGCCCCTTGTGTTTTGTGGCCATCTCGCCAAGGGGCGGGGCCACCTGTCCATCACCGCCAGGAACGGACCTCCACCCTGTTTATGGGGGGCCTCTCACAGTTCCTGGCGGTTCATTGCGACTGCGCTGGGGAGTGGAGTGTTGTTTGTATTATTGCTGTTGTTTTGTGTTTTCCAGACTCTCGACCCTTGTGCTCCGTTTTTGACACCATTACTGGAGTCTGTTTTGGACCTTTGTTTGGTGTATCGCCTTGTATTTTCAGGCAATTCCTTGTGCTCTACGGAGCGTTGTGTATTGCAGAGCTTTTTTTGATAATAAACCTTTTAATTTCTATAAAAATTTGTACTCGGCCCTTTGGGTTTCTGGTCAGGGTTTTTGAGGGTGCTTTCCCCTCCATTAGCAGGCCACTTTAGAAAGTTATTTTTTTCCTTTGGTTTCGAGATTTCCCAGCTTCATGACAGGTGAGGTCTACACTTTTGGCTCAGAGGTGTGTTTTAGTGCAGGTCTGACTTTCCTTTTTGAGGCTTATCAACATTGTAAATTTTGTGAACAGGCCGAGATTAATCCTAATTGTCCGCTCTTATTTATTTTGGTTTATCGCATTAACAGACAAAAACTGTAATCACAAAAAAAGAAAAGACAGTTAATTCCAGCTGAAATAGGGTTTTGTGACTGAACTGCACAAGTGGCAGGCATAAATCCCAAAGGGACGCGTGTAAGGAGCAAGCAGATTGGCTTACCTGGTGCCAGCATTGCCATGCAAATAGAGGATGACAGGGTGAGTAGAAGCCAGGGCATCTTCAAACCATTGCTGGTCTTTTCCCTGAGCCTCCCTCCAAAAGGCCTCCGGGACTGTGTGCCTAGAGCCAAGAAATAAGGAGGCTTAGCCGACGTCAGAAAATGAGCAAAACATGCAAAGTGCAGAAAAAAAAACCAAGGATGGTACTTCCAAAAGCCTGCACTACATTCTCAAACTCAGGATCAAGTGGCACCACAACCTACCTGGGCAGCCCTGGGCACAACGCAGGAAGCCACCCTGCAGAGTACTTTGTTATGTAATGAATGTCAAGGATGGACTGGCTTCCTGAATGGACTGGAGGGACCACTACCTGGCCAAAAGGCTCTTATAATGAGTGGGCATCCCAACCAAGATGGTAAAAGAACTGGTAAAATAGTAAAACACGGCCTAAGTAGCAGCCAGTCTTGCATCCACATGCTTTCTAGCAGGCGACTCTTTGTCTTAGTATGTTGGTTGGTCACTCGTTTGACTTTGTCTTTGAGTGGACAGAGAGATCACTTGGCTTCCTCCATGAAGTAAAACAAGGAAAGAACCCTGGAGTGTTCAGCAGTTCAATGTAATGGATGGCGAGGAGCCACTGGCTTCCCTAATGGAGTAGAAGGACCCTTGCCTGGCTGGAAGGCTCAGATAGTGGATGGACATCCTGACCAGGATCACTGGAGCTCCCTTTCCAAGGTGGGACAACAAAGTGGAAGGACAGGGGGTGACACTGCCTATCAGGTTTACATACTCCTCCAAGGCGCTAGGGGGCAGCATCCCCTTACTGATGCACCCATGTGCACATCCGGTGAGCAAAACCTGGGAATTGTAGTCTTTGTTGGGCAGCCCTGCTGGGTGACATGGTGCCACCACAGACTAAAGTGGGTTTCCCTACTTTGAAGTACTTCCTCCTGATCCAGAAGTGCATCTACCACGCAATATTGTGGCTCCAGAAATACTCTGGGGTCTGGTGTGAAGGGAGCCCCCTCAACTCAATTACGTCAGAGTCGAGGGCAGGTGGATGACACTTGCCTGGAGGTGTGGAGGAGCGGAAAGACGCTAATAAAGGACTTGTGTATCGTAGTGTGTGGCGTTTGATCAGATTTCGATTTTAATGTCACAGCTACACACACAGGGCTATACAGTGAAATGCAGCTCTGCAAGCAGCCTGTACTGTACAATAAAATTAAAAAGTATGCGTTAAAAATAAATACGAGAGATTAAAAGGTGCAGATTAAAAATACTCACGTAACATCTATACGCATCCATAATAATGGTTAAATAACAATAAAAAGAAGTAACATACTGGCCGTTTTTACAATTGCAATGAATGCCTGACATAACGATAAATTTCTTAGTTTTATCGCCTGATAAATGATACTCTTCCACAGTTTGTCTCTTCTTAGATTAAGGCAACGCTGTGGAAGAAGAGACCTGCTGAAAGGTACTTTGTTGAAGTTCATTTGAACCGGGGACTGCTGCGGTGCAACGGAGTTTGGGGCTCAGTGACGCCCTCTACAGGCCACAACAGGTAGGCCCTGCATGGCCTCACTCAGACTGGAGCTAACTTGGAGTCGCCAGATTTTTTGTTTAATTGTTATGGCCTGCAATGAGTGCAGTGTCACTGTTGTCTGGGGGTCCGTCCACCATTGGTAGTAGGGGGAGAGGAGATGAGTAGGGCACCTCGAAATGACAGAGCCAGACAAGCAGAGTTTATAGGAACGCGATCGAGAGAGGAGGCACCAGGCAAGAGAGGGTCAGACACATGAGGATACCGAGGAAGGGCGTCAGAGTAACCCTGGGGGTACGTGTCGGGCAGGAGACAGAAAATATCAAACATTCCTAAATGTGTTTTATGACTTCTCTTTGAAAGGCAACATAGCTAATATTAGATAAAGGGAACCTGAGCAAACACATCACGCCATCTCTAAACTGCTGCTTTATAAGTAATGCACTGACTGTGTGAAAAAGTAATTGCCCCCTTAACTACTCACTCAAACAGCATTACTGGCAGGTTTGAAGGGTACAACTCTAAAGGCCTGAGCAGTACTCGTGTCTTCTTTACGGAGCTTGGCCCCCTATCTTAGCGCGAATGACTGAAAACACACAAGTGGACATGAGAACATAAGAAATATGACAAACAAGAGGAGGCCACTCAGTCCTTCAAGCCCGTTTCTTTAGCTCATAGCCAAGTCGTCTCAAAGTGCAGCTGCTACAATACCATTGACTGCAAATTCAACCGAAGCGAGGCAGGCGCATTCCAGCACAAAGCAGCGCGTCAAACTCCTAGCAGTAAAAGTCAGAGATTCTCTTACCAGACGCCAATGTTGACGCCGTCCTCAGGCTGCAGGTAGAAGTTGAGCGTGTGATTGAGCCCCTGGTCCTGAGGCCTTCTCAAATCAATGAAGTAGGGCATCCGCACTGAAACGAGGAGGACATCAGGCGTCAGGACATGGCGCTCACTGGACTGTTGCTGGTGTCTCTTTATATACGTTGTTACAATTTTTTTGTATCTTTCAGGATTTTTCCTGAACAATATCATTTTGTTTTTCTGGGATTTATTTATTCTTTCCTCCAGTTTTGATGAACATAGAATTTAGTTTCACTCACGTTTTAACTTAAGATGTTATTTTACATATTCATTACAAATTTTATTTGGAAAACCCACAACGGCATTTCATTTTTTTGGTAGGTGCTGCCATTTTGACTTGTCGTAGCTGTGAGGCAAGGTACCTGTTGAAAGGGGGCGTGTCCAAGAAGGCGCATCACATGACATCGTCAGCAAAACTCGATTCAACCCGGCATGTCCTTGTCTACGTTTATGGAGACCCTCTCTAAACATCTCCAGTTAGTCTGAACTTTGGTTTACGTGTTGGGCACTGGCACCACGATTTTATGGTTAGCATTTACGATTAGCGAAATAATGCTTTCTGACCCTGGCACATAGTTTATGACCCCCATCTGATTTTTGGATCCTTTTACACAACATCTTCTGTTTCTAGTGGAGATCAGGACATTGACTACAGCGTCGGAGTTACCATTACAGCCACTAGAGATTTAAAAACGAGTTCAGTCAACATTAATTTAATCCATGCTAAAGAACTCTCTCATTTCTGTTATATATTGATCGGTATTGTGCAAGTTTACTTTTAATTGTTAAATTATTTTTCATTTATGTATATTTTTTATTAATTGTTTTCCTTTCTAATTGTAATTCTTTCTTTAACCTCCCTGGCGTTAACTCGACCATCTCTGTGGCTTGGAATTCTATGTAAAAACGGTTAAGCCAGAGTGTCTCTCGTGTCAAGCTGCTATGATCCCACATAAAGTGTGAAGCTCGAATAACGCTCAGGATAGTATTCTGTCGCCATCTAGTGAATGCAATAACATCATACTGCAAAAAATCTATCTTTTTACACATTTTGACATTCTAAGGTAACTCATTAACATTCATGAGCGAGACGGAGCTTTCAACCAAAACACACAATGCTGTGTAAACGAAAAGACGTCAAACTGGACCATTAATGGGATCAAACGATAGTGACGGCTATGTGAACGAGTCACCAGATGTTGACATGGATAGCAAAACTGATGCAAACAAACCACCGTGATATGCCTGGTGGCTTCGGTGCAGAATCTATGTGGCAAAGAGCCAAAATGACTGCCACCAAGTGGAAGGAAAAGAAAGACGTTAACCCTCCCAAAGCACCGCTTACAATGTAGCAATTGTCGATATTCATGACGGGGAAATGCGGAGGTCACTAAGCCTTGTACTGTGATAGCCTACAATAGTACAACAGGCAGCATGCATCGTGCGGGTCAGGCACCGACATTCTACATTCTCATGCACAAGCAACAGAAAATTATTATAAGAAAAGAGTGCAAAGAAACACACCTGCACTGTCCAGATTGTGACATCAGGCTGGGTGTCGGTGACTGTCACAAAACATGTCACACGAAGGACGTGTGCTAAATCTGCATCAGTACAGACGTGGACGAGACAGAGACCTCTGGTACTCATGCGTTTCTGTTACACGTAATAACACTTTTTCTTGTTGAAAAATTCCAATGTTGGCTCATTACTCCGAGGTTAAAACACAAACCTAAGGTGGCTGCCTTCTTGTTAAGCACGTTGAGCTGCATGTTTTAGTACGAAAATGTGCTACAGAAATAAACGTTGTCCAAGTTTATGGATCTTCTCAAACCAAATAATCCTTCTGCTCATGTTGCATAGGGAAAGGATGTTAGGCAGACGGGAGCTTTGGCTTTGTGCTTCGACTTTTCATTGTTGTTTAATGTGTTGTGTTTTGACCTGCGGATTTCACTTTGGCCTGCGTTTTCAGTAAACGTTTTGTTTTACTTCCAGATTCCTTTTGGCAAACACCCTTCCCCTTAAGACATGAATCTTTACAGTTCACAGCAACGAAATGGCGTTGGGGTGACATCACCAAACAAAACAATAAAGATGAAAATAAAAAATGAAATAACCTCCTCTAAAAATATATAAGGTATGTAAAAGAGAAACAGGAATCATGACATAGTAATGCAGTGTATGTGAGCATAATCAAATGAAACACACTTACCGAAATTCAGGAACACCAGCTTGGCTTGAATGGAAGGACAGAGTTTGATGATGAATGGAATGGCAACATAGAGCCCGAGGAGCCA
Source organism: Polypterus senegalus (assembly GCF_016835505.1). Classification (NCBI taxonomy): domain Eukaryota; kingdom Metazoa; phylum Chordata; class Cladistia; order Polypteriformes; family Polypteridae; genus Polypterus; species Polypterus senegalus. Next base: position 5,480,477 of record NC_053169.1, read on the forward strand.
AAGAGCAACCTTCTTCAAAGCCACATACCTGAAAGAGGAACCAGACGATGTTAAGAATACACGTACCGTTCAAACGCCTTCATTTGTGTTACAGTGGAAAGAAGGGGCACCTGGGCTTGAATTTCAGAGCAGGAATGTGGGGAGCGTGTCTATTATTTAAAACTCCTGCATGCGTTAACTTTAAAATGTGGGAAAATCCTGCTGTGCTTCAAAGGCGAGAAAACACCTCTCACAGTTGCCAGTTCTATCCCATTGTGGCGTTAGTTGAGAAGCAATGTGCATCATATTTCCCTCTTCTTACCCTTTACTTTGGGGTAAGTGTACTCCTCAGGTTCGTTTCTGAGTTGGTCTACTGTCTCCCCTTAAGATTAATACACATACATTGATATACACAATCACAAAGATCCTCACCTCAACAGTGCCCCATGAATGACACACACAGCTGGTTAACCTCTGGCACTTTAAACCACACAAGTGCCTTAGGAATAACACAGCCTGTCACTCTCTCAGCACTTCAAGAGACTTATTTATTATCGACACAAACAACAGAGGATGTTTTAAAGATATCTCAGACCTAAATATTACTTTTGGTCTCCAAGAATACATTTAAACATACAAAGGCTCAGCATCTTTGACTAGAGACTATTTGTCAGTCCAGAATGCCTTACTTTACGTCCTGTTCCCTACTATTAAGTGGAGCTCTCGCCCTCAGCCTTAATAAACCACACAGCATGGAGCGTATGGCAAACCTCCGGCTGCACCAGGTGCGCAAAGAAATCTACCTTATTACTTCAATCTCTCTAGACATGAAGACAAATTACAGAAAGTTAAAAGCAGCATGGTATTTATTACAGGAATAATAATACAAGCAGAGAAAAGCATAAAAGAAAATGTGGATAGCAAAGTCTGGATATATATAGACTTTAGAAAAAGCTTACAAAAAAGTAAATATGTGAAGGACTGCAGTGATCTAGTATTCGCATTATTCATGAGATGCTTTTCTTTCAATCAGATGAAATGGACGCACGTTTCTGGCACCCTCCTCTGACTTCATTCGTCTGTCTCTCTTCATACGAGGCATATTTGTTATAAATTTCTACCGGGGGTTTCACAGCACGTGATTGTTAAGATATTCCAATTGGCTGGCTGTCGATATCATGAATGAATGTTGTCAAACTCTTTCATCAGTTTGAGAATGTCCGTTTTCCCAAGCAATACAGGTTTTTCTAAGTTTTAACAATTTCCTGCCTCAAGCTGGAAAATAATTTACCGTATATACTCACTTAGAAGTCAGGTCTCAAAACCCAAAAAGTCGTTCATAAAATCAGACCCGACTTATACGCCAGTTTTTTGTTTAACATCTTTTTGCCTCCTCCAATCTTACATCAGTTTTTTCAGACGCATCAAATTTTGTCACAACAGCGCAGTTACCAATTTCTTTTGTCACTTCGACAAAAGCTTCATATTTTCTTCTGATCAAACGCTCCATCGTGGATAAGGGATGCTCTTACAATAAAGGTGTATGAGGGTGTGAGATACAAAAAACACAAAGCAGTGCCAACGTCACTTCGGAGTAGTTCAGGTATTACCGTGTGATCACGTAGGCACAATAGAGACAGAGAGAGAGACGAGGATCAAGTGCTGATACAGCGCATTGCCACACCCATATAGATAAAAAGGGCAGTGTGCTCCGTGGTGACTCTCGCAGGTGGGCGTTAGCATATCATAATCTCTTGGACCAATAGCGTGAGCTTTCCGCATTCGACTTATACGACCGACATTATAAAATACCAGAAATTATACTGTAAAATCAAGTCCCGACTTATCTGCGGGAGAACTAATCCGTGAGTATATATGGTAGTCTTGGTGCCTTTCCCTTCACAGGTGATAAAAGCTTGAGGCGTTTCCTGAATTCCTGATGAAACAAATGGTACTGTGATTCAGGAAAACAGATTTCCTTTGATGTTATCTGTCCATGTATGTTAATCTGTTGTTTTGTCCCGAGCAAAATATGATGAAAATATGAACCAAAACTTACAGATTTCTGTACCCCAAAGCAGGTTTCCAATCAAATGTCAGCTACAGCCATTTTACCCTGTGCTGTCACTCACCTTAATTTCAGCAAACTTGCTGGGTTCACTGACGACATTTTCCCCTGGAAGTCTGCTGTGTGGCGAGTATAGGAGAAATTTGTTTCCCCCAGTGCCCCATGATGCTTTGCAAGGTCAGAGTGACACCAGAGCGCTTTAGCAGCCATGTTGGATGGGGATGTGACGACCCAATCTGCATCGCACATGTGTACTGTAAGCGTACTCCACCTCGCACTTTACGGCGCTATCCGATCTGCTTCACGCATGTGTGAATACTTTACAGTGTAAATACAGCCAATCGGTGTTCCAGCAGGATTTGTGCCCTTCATGCATAAAAAACAATAACAAAGACTGGCAGCAGTTTCATTTGAGGTGGGCATTGGAAAACTATAATGACTTTAATGGTATGTTGTGTCTTTACTACAGGATTGAGCACTTTATTATTCTTGTTATCGTCATGAACTAGCAGTTCCAAAGCACGCATGTTCCAAAACTTCCAAAACTGCTCCCAATAAGTGACATGGTTTTAATCCCCGGCTAGACACAAAAAGGGCTTCACAGAACCTTCATAAAATAAAAGATTTATTCGTCACCAAGTGGTGTATTCCACTTACACAAAGGCTCCAGTGAGCCCAAGTCCCAACACAGTCAAGTAATCCAGAAACTCAAACACACACTCAATCCCAATAATTCTCAAAAAGCACAGAAAAAGGCATGAGAGCTCAACAAACCCCCAGAGTGCATTCACAATGGAGAGCTGGGAACTGAGGAAGACCCTGTAGATAAACAGAGAGAGCCCAGTCTCTGGTGGTGACTGGCTGGTGGCCCTGCCTTTTGGGCCACCACTTACAAAGCATATGGAATATGTAATAACCCTAACCCTAATTCCTGGTGGTGATCGGCAGGTGGTCATGCCTCTTTGGGAACGACCCCCAAAATACAAACAACATAACCAAGGCATTGTGCACAAGGCAGACGAAAGAAACCTTAACATAATTCAAAAATGAATGAAAAGGTCATAAAACAAGGATTTGAGCCCTCACTGAAATATAAGAGTTACGTAGCACAGATCAGGTAGCGACAGGGACAGTCCCACCGATCCCTTGTTTCACAGGGTCTGTGGACAATAGACAGTTGTAGTGATAGGAGTTTGGGATACGTTGACAGACATAAAGACCTCAAAGCATTGTGGACTTCCAGTATTACTTTATCTCACAAAGGCACAGCGGCCAGCACATTTCTGGGCACAATAATTGGTCCAGCATAGTTGGCGGACACTTAAAAGACCACTGCACCTTTATAATCCACATAAAGCTTGTTCAGTTTCTCCTTCCACATTGACTTCATTCAGCGCATTCTGATGAGTTCACCGAAATTCCTGAACATTTCCTCATTTTCGCCAAACTTGAGGCAAAGCAAATTCAGTGGGTTTCTCTTATTATTACTCTTCAGTGTTCTTTACCACTGAATGTCTCCTCCATCGACTGATGCAAACATAAATCACACATGACAGTAAATGCCACAACCCCTCTTCTCTTCTCCTCGTACATCACTTCGCTACGTCCCCATTATCCAGGTCCATGGCTTCTCATATCACTGCAATGCTGGTGATCCTCAGCTGTCCTCATCATTCCCTTCCGAGGACAACATGGTCTCAGTAACAACTCAGCCTGGGTGAAGGAACACCACCACCAGCTCAACCAGTAAAACACAGAGCTCCTTACCACCTCAGCCATTCTCAGTAAAGCTCGGCTCATTATCATTAGCACCGGCCAAGTCAGTATGTGACCTGGGGGTGACCAGGCCATATCTGACCGAGTATTCCACCCCACTGCTTTGTCCGGCTTGCTGGCCACAACTCACCTCGACTGCTGTGACTGCTTACTGGTTGGAGTACCGGCCTATACTGTCAGGCCACTGCAGATGCCCTGAAATGTGGTGACAAGTCTCGTTCTCAACGCATGTTACTGCCATTCTCACGTCACTCTGCTGGTTCCCATTAGCAGCTAAGCAAAAAAACTCAAAAGCTGTATATAGGGGATTGAGGACGGTCTGAAGAGTTAGGAGAGCCCACCCCCTTAGGTTCAACATGCAAAAGACCACCAAATAAACTAACAAGCATAACAAATATACAGAGATTTAAAAACCAGAACACACAAAATAAAATCCCAGCATACAACAAAATGAACAGCCAAAGAGGAGAATGACCCAGCCAAGCCATAACCACCAAGTCGGCCATCGTGAGCGGCTGGCTATTTGTCTCGGTTCCTGAATTGCTCTGTCTTGTTGGTTTCCGTTATTCTGTTTTTTGGTTTTGCCCACTTCACATATGACGAGTCACAAAGATCACGAGATTTTAGTGACGGAATCCAGACGTGGAAATGTGAGTCAGGATGGTTTGCCTCACAGAGCGCCGCTCACTTTGCATTGGTATTGGTCCGTGGTCACAAGGCACTTTAAACTCCGCCTCTTTGGTTCAGAGACTGCGTGTGAAAACTGCACACTTCAAAGCGGCTCGTCCAGCCGGACTTGGCCTGTCAGCATGAGACACAACACTTTTGACTCAGCATTTATTCATTATTTTCCTCCAGAAAGGTCAATTTGAGGAAGTTTCCTAACATTTTTAAAAAACTCGCCAGAGTGAAGAGTTTTTTTCTTCATCTATGGCTGTTGTTTCCATGACCCTTTCTGTCCAGTCAGGTTTTCTGGGGAGGAAGAGACAACAGGTGCAGCAGTGGGCTCATGGCAGGAGCCCAACTTGTTGAAGGCATCACCACATCCCCATGAACACAAGACACCAGAGAGAAAATGACAAGCATAGGGAGAACATGGCGGGCCGAGCACTCATCGACAGAGACAGACAGACAGACAGACAGACAACAGGAGGCTCCTGGAATGACAAGCGCGTGACCCTGATGATGGCTGGAGCTTCAGCCAAGTCAGGAGGACCAGCTGCCAACTGGCATGGGAGACCCACCGCACACAATGCAGGCCATTGTCTTGTGAAGCACAACACCACTTTTAACATGGCTGGTGATTTGAGGCCTCTTGTGGAGACTGGCGGCACCAGAAAATACAAGGCGGACAGCATCCCATAATAATCACAACAACAAGCAAGTAAACAAACCTGAGCAGACCAACCAGAGATTTGGGGCAGGACACAGGGCTGAGTTTGGGCTAACGGTGGGAGTCGTCAGTTGGCACCCTGGTCTCCTGGCATTCATTTTCAATGCCCACCTTGTCAAAGTTTATTGGTTTTAAGGGTCTGTAGCTCAAACATATTCTTCCAGTGCAAGGTATGAGGCTTATCTAGACAGGGTGATGCTTGCTTCTTTCCATATCTCTCCACTCTATAAAGTGCCTATAAAAAAAATATATATATATATATTCCCCCCCTTGGAAGTTTTCACGTGTTATTATCACACCACTTTGAATCCCAGGGGGCTAAATTTGGCTTTTTTTTGAGATTTTGTTAACAGACACAGACTCTTGCATGTCAAAGTGAAAACCGCTAAAGTCATTAGAAATTAGGGTTAGGATAGGGAAAAACAGAGTTCCCATAAGCTCCGATCACACCGCTGCAATGGCGAGCTGGGTGTTTTAGGTTAGGGGTAGGGTTATAGCTGATCTCACTCCCTGTAATATGACACCCTGAAATTGCCGACGGTGAAGCCAATCCATAACGCTCCTCGAGACCCTTTATCCTCCCCGAGATACGCCACCGATCTCAAGTGCGGCAACAAAAAAACGAGAAAATGATCGGAAGGAAATACGTGACCAACGTGACTTCCCTACCCGCCACAATAACAAGTACAGAGCACCCTGGACAGGAGCAAATGTAGGCACGGAAATCAAATTTTAAATCGTTCCTGTAGACACACAGCAAACAAATCCACCATTTACAAAATGTCTTGCCGTGGTGAGCCCCTCCCCCACACTCACGGATTACAATCCAAAACACTCCAACAATAGACCACCAGCACACCAATAAGAAAGAAATACAGTAAAGGATTAAAAAGTCCTTTAAGTGTCCATCAGCAGAACTACCGTTTTCTTAACGCCTGTTGTTACGGGAGTTTCGTCGAGCCACACCTCAAATCCACGGAGACGTCTACCAGCCACCGTCTCCTCACG